>NC_136261.1:181849121-182004121 GCF_964187855.1 Myxine glutinosa
GGGTTTCTTGCATGCACAGCTCGTTTCAAATCCCCCCACAACATCTCGATGGGATTTAGATCCGGGCTTTGACTTGGCCATTCCAGAACCCTCCATTTCTTTCTTTTCGGCCATTCCTTTGTGGATTTATTGGTATGCTTAGGATCATTGTCATGTTTAAGGTCCACCTTCAGTTGAGCTTCAACTTTCCGACAGATGGCCTCACATTATCCTTAAGCACCCTCTGGTACAATGAAGAATTCATAGTGGATTATATGATGGTGAGCTCCCCAGGCCCTGATGCAGCAAAGCTGCCCCAAACCATAATATTTCCACCACCATGCTTTACAGTTGGTATCAGGTTCTTGTGGTCAAATGCTGTCTTTGGTTTTCACCAAACATGTCTTCTGGTACTGTGGCCAAATAGCTCTGCCTTTGACTCATCTGTCCAGAGCACATTGTTCCAGAATTGCTGGTCTTTGCCTAGGTGTTCATTGGCAAACTTTAGTCTTGCCCTGATGTTCTTTCTGGAGAGCAAAGGTTTCCTCCTGGCACACCTCCCATTTAGATCAAATTTGTGCAGCCTCTTTCTTATGGAAGACTCGTGCACTTTGACATCAACAGTGGCAAGAGCTACCTGTTGGTCCCGTAATGACATGCTGGGGTTCTTCGAGACTTCTTTCAGCATCTTGCAGTCTGCTCTCGGGCTGAACTTGCTGGGGCGGCCTGGCCTGAACAAGTTGGCAGTTGTTTGGAATCTCCTCCACTTGTAGATGATCTTCCGGACAGTCGAATGTTTGATTTCAAATTGTTTGGAGATCTTTTTAAATCCCTTCCCAGACTCGCAGGCATCTTTTACCTTCTTTCTGAAGGCCTCAGAGAGCTCTTTTGATCTAGGCATGGTGACACCGCACACTTCAACAACAAAGAGCAAACCAAACTAAATGTCTGAGGTTTAAATAAGACAGCTTCCTCCAAGATCCTCTCTAACGATGTTCTAATCATTTGCACCTGAGCTGGTGCACCTGATTCTAATTTTAGGTATTTGAAGTAGTGATAAATGTAGGGGTGTACTTACTTTTTCCACATGCGAAAATTGCATTTATCTTTGTTTAAATTACTAGGGCATGCCCGTACTATATATATATCTAAAATTATATCCCCCCCCTCTATTTACATGAAATGGTTTGGTCCAAAGCGAACGGCTTGCGAGTACGGTGACAATCCCCCCCCTCTATTTACATGAAATGGTTTGGTCCAAAGCGAACGGCTTGCGAGTACGGTGACAATCCCCCCCCCCCCTCTATTTACATGAAATGGTTTGGTCCAAAGCGAACGGCTTGCGGAGTTTGGTAAAGAAATCGCCATAGCGTGCCCAAACGCGCAGGAAAGCGAAAGAATCGCAAATTAGTTTTTATTAGTTTTAAACATAGTTTAACGCCAACATAGCGCCAACATAGTTGTAAAATAAATGAATACGCTCTCAAATGTGCCGTCCGAGGCAGAGTCTGTTCGCCACGTTCGGCACACGTGATAGCTCGCTGCTCTCTGATTGGTTGAATCGTTTTTTGGACATAGCTCGGTAACTACTTGTCCGATTAATTTCAAACCTTGAAAAGGCACATCCTCGGGTCCCCAGCAATATACCTGGCAAGTTGCAAGTATATCGGACCCGTTGTTGTCGAGAAACAGCGGTCACAGACAAACAAACAAACACACACACAGACACACAGACACACACACACACACACACACAGAGATTACTGGAATTATAGATAGATATCTAAAATTATATCCCCCCCCCTCTATTTACATGAAATGGTTTGGTCCAAAGCGAACGGCTTGCGAGTACGGTGACAATCCCCCCCCCCCCCCCCCCTCTATTTACATGAAATGGTTTGGTCCAAAGCGAACGGCTTGCGAGTACGGTGACAATCCCCCCCCTCTATTTACATGAAATGGTTTGGTCCAAAGCGAACGGCTTGCGAGTACGGTGACAATCCCCCCCCTCTATTTACATGAAATGGTTTGGTCCAAAGCGAACGGCTTGCGAGTACGGTGACAACCCCCCCCCTCTATTTACATGAAATGGTTTGGTCCAAAGCGAACGGCTTGCGGAGTTTGGTAAAGAAATCGCCATAGCGTGCCCAAACGCGCAGGAAAGCGAAAGAATCGCAAATTAGTTTTTATTAGTTTTAAAACATAGTTTAACGCCAACATAACGCCAACATAGTTGTGAAATAAATGAATACGCTCTCAAATGTGCCGTCCGAGGCAGAGTCTGTTCGCCACGTTCGGCACACGTGATAGCTCGCTGCTCTCTGATTGGTTGAATCGTTTTTTGGACATAGCTCGGTAACTACTTGTCCGATTAATTTCAAACCTTGAAAAGGCACATCCTCGGGTCCCCAGCAATATACCTGGCAAGTTGCAAGTATATCGGACCCGTTGTTGTCGAGAAACAGCGGTCACAGACAAACAAACAAACACACACACAGACACACACACACACACACACACACACAGAGATTACTGGAATTATAGATAGATACAATGGACTACAAAATGTAAATGTTTCATGATATTTGTTATATTATATCACCTTTATCTATCAATATTGTTGAAATTAAGATCAAATAGCTGTATGTTGAAATATGATGAAAAAGTCAAAACTTTACATGGGGTGTACTTACTTTTTCACGTGACTATATATATATATATATATATATATATATATATATATATATATATATATATATATATATAAAAGCCTTACCAAAATAGTGGTCCACCATCTTGGTCAGCCCACTGTCACGTCTTGGTTCTTTAGCCGTCATGTTGTTTCGGCCTATTGAAACGTGCCTTGGCTTGGAAACACCATCTACTATCTAATTAAAGCATATAATCAATATCTGGATTCGGATTTGATGATGGGATCCCATACACTTAATAAGTATCGAAATCTGAAAGATTTACCATGACTCGCGATTCTTATAACTAAGTGTATATATTTATTTATTTAGGCAATTCTGTCATCTCTCCTTCTGCTCTGTTATGGTTACGTTGGAGAGGATCTTGGAGGAAGTTTTTAAAATTCAACCAAACAATATTAATTTTGACTTAATTCATACCTCCATAGGATAGGGTATCACCAGGGCAGATGGACAGTCGGACATTCGGGCACTGGTCAAGGGCCCGAGCCATCAAGGGGCCAGTGCTCAAATATATTTTAAAATTAATAAACAGATAAAGATATTTTAAAGGTTTACGTTTTCAGAAATTGGAGAGGAAGGGGATTTAGAACGTATATTGAAACATAGTACGGTCTATTAATTGACGGTTGAAAGTCGATTTCAATCGACCCCCCCCCCCCCCCCCCCCCCCAAAATGAAGCAAAGTCATTTATTGCTGTTAAAGCCACTGTTGAAAACTTTACAGAAAATGGTTATCAACCATAAGTGTGTTACAAAAAACTGGGTTTGTATCCTCTTTGTCCCCCTAAAAAAATTAACCATCTTCACACGGATTTTTTTTACTAATCTCAGAGAGAAATATCGTGTTCAATAGAAGAGGGTGCAAATTCACTTGGTCGGTCCGAACGTCCCGCTATGAAGCTGCTTGGTCATGGAACACACCACGTTTCACCATTCTCTTATCTTTCCATTTGCTTTATTTGACGTTTGCTTAAATGTGCGTAATGACTTTGTTGCTCAACTTTGAGTGATATTCTTCGAGGTTTGGTCGTTTGCACGGGAAGGGGTGGGGTGGAAGTCCGGGAGGAGGAAGAGGGTAGGGGTGGGATCAGGGACGATTAAGGATGGGATGAGGGAGGAGTGTGAGTCATGGTTACAGCTGCAGATCGAGTCACGTCCCTTAAAGAAAGCCAATGTTGTAATCTCTTTCAAAATGGTACGTGCTGTTTGAAAACGACGGGTAATTTGCTATCATGTTTGAACGAGACGCCCAGAGACAGTCACGCGTTTATAATTAAATTTATCCTTTATCAATTATTTTATTCTTTTGTGCCTGTTGTTATGTTTGCCAAACTCTCATATTCTATGGCGCTGCCTTCCCCTCCCCTCTCGCTGCCTTCCCCTCCCCTCTCGCTGCCTTCCCCTCCCCTCTCGCTGCTTTCCCCTCCCCTCTCGCTGCCTTCCCCTCCCCTCTCGCTGCCTTCCCCTCCCCTCTCGCTGCCTTCCCCTCCCCTCTCGCCGCCTCCCCCCCCTCTCGCCGCCTTCCCCTCCCCTCTCGCCGCCTTCCCCTCCCCTCTCGCCGCCTTCCCCTCCCCTCTCGCCGCCTCCCCCCCCCCTCTCGCCGCCTTCCCCTCCCCTCTCGCCGCCTTCCCCTCCCCTCTCGCCGCCTTCCCCTCCCCTCTCGCCGCCTTCCCCTCCCCTCTCGCCGCCTTCCCCTCCCCTCTCGCTGCCTTCCCTTCTCACTGCCTTCCCCTCCCCTCTCGCCGCCTTCCCCTCCCCTCTCGCCGCCTTCCCCTCCCCTCTCGCCGCCTTCCCCTCCCCTCTCGCCGCCTTCCCCTCTCACTGCCTTCCCCTCCCCTCTCGCTGCCTTCCCCTCTGGCTGCCTTCCCCTCCCCTCTCGCTGCCTTCCCCTCCCCTCTCGCTGCCTTCCCCTCCCCTTCGCTGCCTGCCCCTCCCCTCTCGCTGCCTTCCCCATCCCCTCTCGCTGCCTTCCCCTCCCCTCTCGCTGCCTTCCCTCCCCTCTCGCTGCCTTCCCCTCCCCTTTCGCTGCCTTCCCCTCCCCTCTCGCTGCCTTCCCCTATCCTCTCGCTGCCTTCCCCTACCCTTTCGCTGCCTTCCCCTCCCCTCTCGCTGCCTTCCCCTCCCCTCTCGCCGCCTTCCCCTCCCCTCTCGCCGCCTTCCCCTCCCCTCTCGCCGCCTTCCCCTATTCTCTCGCCGCCTTCCCCTCCCCTCTCGCTGCCTTCCCCTATCCTCTCGCTGCCTTCCCCTCTACTCATGCTGCCTTCCTCCAGTGACTGAACCTTTTGGGTGGATTTGTGTAGATGGGAGGATTTGTGGTACGGTCCTTTCGGAGAGAGAGTGAGTGTGTGGGATTCGTCGGGATTGAAAGACATATTCTAGGTGTTTGACCAGTTTGTGATTTTGTCAAGGTCTGAGGGGAGGGAAGAGGCTGCTACCTGTGAGAAGGATGAGGGATGTCATGGCAGAGAGTGGAGTCATCAGCAAAGAGATGAAGAGGATTGTCCAGAGTCAGTGAGATCATTGATGAAGATTAGGAATAAGATGGGGCCGAGAACACTGCCTTGGGGGTTCTCCAGCCTTGACAGGGAGAGGAGATGAAAGGGTTCTGTTGAAAGCCATACGCTGGATACGAGAGTGGAGGAAGTCAGTCATCCAAGAGTGGAGTTGGCTTTGGATTTCATCGGTAGACAGTTTGGAGAACAAGGCAGGATGCCAGATTGTATCAAAAGCATGATATATATATATATATATATATACATATATATATATATATATATATATATATATATATATATATATATATATATATATATATATATATATATATATATATATATATATATATATATTGTTGTGGATATGAGAATGGTTTTTTTTTGTTGTTGTTGTTGTTGTGTAAATTGTTGTAAAATATCGCCCTCCTTGCTCCAGTTATGTATAAAGGTCAAAGTGCGTCCCGTAATTAGTTCATAAACACCACACGTTAGCCAATCATAGATTTCCCCCCTTGTTGACAGTTATATCCTTATTATGTGTATTAGTGTAAGGCTGTGTCTTCCATTAATTGAAATACTCCATTGCACCAAGTGAAATAAGGTAGATTCCCTTCCAACCCCCCTTTAGTCTACTGCCAACTGCATTTGCCGCCATTACGGCGTGGTCAGCTCGGGGAAGAAGGGCGTGCCCGCCCATCGTCATCAAGGGCGGAGCCAGAGAGCCGTGCCGACCAATCAGGGCCGAGGCGAGCTGACCGATGGGCGTGTCCTGGACACCAGCGGCTTGATCGCCTGAGGCACTATAAAGCGCGCGCGCGAAAGCCGAGAGGTGGTTGTTGGACTAAGCAAGAGAGGGAGAGGTGAATTAAAAGAGTTGCGCCAAAGGTTCCAATAAGGAGTTGCGCCAGAGAGGATCCCTGAAAGAGCAGCGGCACGCAGCAGCTTCAGCCACAGCAGCTTCAGCCACAGCAGCTTCGGGGCTTTGACGGCAGTTTTTCGAGCGGGGCCGCGAAGGAACGGCGGCTGCTAAACGCGCCGATCGAGAAAGGGCGGCGGCTGCTCATCCCCGACCCGACCGTGCTGCGGTTCCAGCTGAACCTTCCACTCCCTCCAGCCATCCACCTCCTGCCATTCCTGTCATCATTCCCCGCGTGAGTCTGTCTTTTGTTTGTTCTGTCCTGGGTTAATTAAGACTGTAGGTAAGCTAGCATTGCACTGTGTCTCTAATATCTTCTGTAAATTGTTTTATTATCCTTCCTTCTCCTTGGTTTCTTTGATTGTGTAAATAGTAGGAATAAAATTAGTCGCATTTCAAACCTTTTTGTCTTCTTCTTCTTCTTCACATCCGTGTCGCCTTTGTCTTTTCCCTATTGAATATCTGTGGCGCGATTTTGGCCAATGTTCAGGAATCGGGTTAGTCGGGGTAACTGTTAGGGCCGCGGCGCCATCCGCTCGGCAAATCAACATCCTATCCGCGGTCCGTAACAAATATATATATATATATATATATATATATATATATATATATATATATATATATATATATATATATATATATATATATTGTATATATATATATTGTATATATATATATTGTATATATATATATTGTATATATATATATTGTATACATATATATTGTATACAAGATTGAGGCTCGTGTAAGAGCTAACATTAATCACAAAAAGACAAACTGACACATAAAACATGTGATAAAGGGAGCTGGAGACAAGATGGGGAGAGAGAGGGAAGCACACAAGTACAACAGCAGAGAACAGCGACATCGGTAGATCTGTGGGAGGGAGAGGGCTTGGGGGGGGGAGGAGGCATGGGAAGGGGGGGCGGGTGGGAGAGGTATAAAACACATGGACATTGCTAGAACTTCCAGGAAAGAAGTCGGTATATTTCAAAAAAGTGGATCTGGGGTGAATTAACAGTGGTAGAAAAGATCAAGGTTTTGGATGGGGGAAGATAAAAGATGGTGGTGAACAGCTGTTTTAAAGACCTGAAGGGAGGAGTGGGATTGAATAGAGTGGGGGAGTTTGTTCCAGAGGCAGGAGAAAAGAGGAATGAAAGAGTGAAGGTGAGCAGAGAGTCTTGATTTTGGCAGTTTAACTATGTTGTGCGACCTGCAGGAGTATTTGGGGGACAGAGCACAGACATAGCTGGGGGAGCTAGGTCGGAGAGGGGTCGGTAGAAGACAGAAAGACCACCAACCTGCCTGCAGTGAGTGAGTGAAAGGCCCTCGGAGTTAACTTCATCGCGGGAGATTCCAATGATTCTGAAAGCTTTGGTTTCAACAGCGTGAAGCCGAGCTAGGTGTGAGGCAGGAGCATCGGCCCCGAGGGGGGAACAGTATTCCATTGAGCTGCGGATGAAAGCCTTGTATGTGGTGAGGAGCTCAGGTGTGCCAAGGAAGGACTTCGCATGACGGAGGATGCCCAGTTGGCGACTGGCTTTGGAGGCCAGCGTGGAAATGTGGTTTTCCCAGGAAAGATCATGGCAGATAGTGAGACCCAAAAGCTTGAGTGACAGAACTTCTTCAAAAGGATTGTTCAGAAAGTAGATGGGAGGGTTGTCGAGATGGTCTTTATGGAGAGACAAAGTGGGAGTGTGAGATTTGTCAGGATAGAAAGACATGTTCCACTTGTTTGACCAGTCTGTGATTTTGTCCAGGTCTGCAGAGAGTGAGGAGGCTGCAGACTGCCGATCTGACTTTTGAGGGATGAGGTATGGCGCGTCAGAGA
The DNA here is from genome assembly GCF_964187855.1 of Myxine glutinosa. NCBI lineage: Eukaryota > Metazoa > Chordata > Myxini > Myxiniformes > Myxinidae > Myxine > Myxine glutinosa. Next base: position 181,857,057 of record NC_136261.1, read on the forward strand.
GTGGAGTCATCAACAATATATATCCCGAGAGATGGCCCTGATCTCATGTCTGACATTGAGGGCCTCCATCCAATGTTGGGAGAGTCGAAGCAGCATGTCAAAGGTGGAGTGACCTGGTCTGAACCCAAATTGGTGATCTGAGATGAGGTTGTTGGAGAAAAGGAATGATTTCATATAAACTGCTATGATGGATTCCATAACCTTGCTGGTGATTGCAAGTAAGCTAATTGGTCTGAAGTTGAGGGGATCCATTTTTGCACCTTTGAATGTAATGCTGTGATGTCGGCTGATTTCCAAGCAGATGGAAGATGACCTGTGGTACATGACAGGGTGAAAAGGGTAGAGAGAGGAAGTGCAAGAGCAGCAGGGCAAGTTTTTAGGGCACGTGAGCTGATTCCGTCCGTTCAGTTGCAGATTCCGAGTCTAGAGTTGCCAGAAACTTTTCCACCTTCTCATGTGCAAAAGACACAGACTCCAGGAGCAATTGGGTATGACTGGGAAGGGTGGTCACAGAAAGAGAGGGGTTAAGAACACAAGATTTGGAAGCAAACACAGAATTGAGGCATTCTGGCTTTTCACGAGCGGATTCGGCTGCGGTTACATTTGAAGAGTGGGAAGGGATGGAAGGGGGAGCAAACACCAGAGACCGACTTGACAAGGTGCCACCAGGTTTTAGAGGAGGGAGCCAAGTTTGACAGTACATTCTTGAGATTGGACAGATGTTGTTTTCTGGCTCTCCTGAGAGGAGACACACACTTGTTGCAGGGATTGTGGAATGAACTGTGGTTACCTTCGGTTGGATTTGGCTTTCAGGAGGGGAATGCAAGTTGTTTTCCAGGAGGAGAATGCAAATCATCACCACAGGATTCAGATATATTGACAAAAAATGGCAATTAAACATGCACATGATCAGTTGTCATTTTCAGTTTTTTAGTAAAACTTTTATTTCAATTTTATGGGCCATATATTTATTATAAAAGCAAATATCGTGAAATACTTGAACTTCCAAAATCCAGGATCACAGCTCACCTCCACACATTCGTTCATATCTTTCCACCTGTGGAACCAATTTCTACATTCTCTTCAATCACATTCTTCCCTCCGGGTTTTCAAGGCAGTTCTTCCCCACCATCTCAGATCATCTCCCCATCCAAAACCATGATATTTTCTCCACCCGTTAACCCCCTCTCCACCTCTCCTCCTACTCATGAGGACATTAATATTTGGAAATATTTGGCCATAAAGAAGATTGAGCTTCCAAAATATATTTTGCTTCACACACAACGTTTTACTTTCCACAGTGTATGCCTGTTCAATCAAAGCCCCTCTTTCTCCATAAATCAGTACCTGGGAAAGAAAAGCATTCTCTCTCCTACTTGTTCATGCGGCACCTCTTCTTACTTGGGAAGAGGTCCTGCTGATGTTATTACCCTCGCCTGAGGAGAGGGTGTTTTTTGTTTTTGTTTTTTTTGTATACAAGATCGAGGCTCGTGAAAGAGCTAACATTAATCACACAAAAAGTCAAACCGACACACAAAACACAAAAAACAAGGGGAGCGGCAGACAAGATGGGGGAGAGAGGGGGAAGGACACAAACACAACATTTGAGAGCAGGGACATCGGGAGAAATGTGGGAGGGGGAGGTGGGAGAGGTATAAAACATGAACACTGCAAGGGCTCTGGGGTGAATTAGCGGGGGTAGAAAAGATCAAGGTTTTGGATGGGGGAAGATAAGAGATGGTGGTGAACAGCTGTTTTAAAGACCTGGATGGAGGAGTGGGATTGAAGGGAGTGGGGGAGTTTGTTCCAGAGGCGGGAGAAAAGGGGAATGAAAGAGTGAAGGTGAGCAGAGAGCCTAGATTTTGGCAGTTTAACCATAAGAGGGTTGCAGGCAGATCTTGTGCGACCTGAAGGAATATTGGGGGGGACAGAGCACAGAGAGAGCTGGGGGAGCAAGGCCGGAGAGGAGTCGGTAGAAGACAGAAAGACCACCAACCTGCCTGCGGTGAGTGAATGAAAGGCCCTCGGATTTAACTTCATCGCAGGAGATTCCAATGATCCTGAAAGCTTTGGCCTCAACAGCGTGAAGCCGAGCTCGGTGTGAGGCAGGAGCACCACCCCAGAGGGGGGAACAGTATTCCATTGAGTTGCGGATGAAAGCCTTGTATGTGGTGAGGAGCTCAGATGTGCCAAGGAAGGACTTAGCACGACGGAGGATGCCCAGTCGGCGACTGGCTTTGGAGGCCAGCTTGGAAATGTCGTTTTCCCAAGAAAGATCATGGCAGATAGTGAGACCCAAAAGCTTGAGCGACATAACTTCTTGGAGAGGATTGTTGAGAAAATATATGGGAGGGTTTTCCAGTTGGTCCTTTCGGAGAGACATTGTAAGAGTGTGAGATTTGTCAGGATTGAAAGACATGTTCCACTTGTTTGACCAGTCTGTGATTTTGTGCAGGTCTGCAGAGAGTGAGGAGGCTGCAGACTGCCGATCTGAGGGATGAGGAATGGAGCGGCAGATAGTGGAGTCATCAGCAAAGAGATAGAGAGGATTTTCCAGAGAGTCGGAGAGATCATTGATGAAGACCAGAAATAGCACAGGGCCCAGAACACTACCTTGGGGAACTCCAGCCAGAACAGGAAGGGGAGATGAGAGAAATCCATTCAGGGCTACACGTTGCCTACGACCAGAGAGGAAGTCCGCAAGCCATGAGTGGAGATTTCCATGGATACCATAGGAGGAGAGTTTGGTGAGCAGAGCTGGGTGCCAGACCGTATCGAAGGCACGTGATATGTCAAGTGAGACAGCTCTGATTTCCTGTTTGGCATTGAGGACCTCCATCCATTGTTGAGACAGCAGAAGCAACATGTCCAGAGTTGAATGACCTTGTCTGAATCCAAATTGATGATCGGAGATCAAGCCATTGGAGAAGAGGAAGGATTTGATATCCGAAGCAATGATGGATTCCATGACTTTGCTGATAATTAGAAGCAGGCTGATTGGTCTGGAGTTGCAAGGATCTGTTTTTGCACCTTTTTTGTGTAAAGCGGTAATGTTTGCTGATTTCCAAGATGCTGGCAGATGACCTTGAGCAAAAGAGAGGGTGAAAAGAACAGAGAGAGGGTGAGATAGAGCGGCAGAGCAGGATTTTAGGACCCGTGGGCTGATGCCGTCTGGTCCAGTTTCAGAATCAGAGTCGAGGTTTGATAAAAACTTCTCCACCTTGTCAGGAGAGAAGGACACAGTCCAGGAGCAGTTGGGTACGACTGGGAAAGGTGGGAACAGAGAGAGATGGGTTTGGGACACAAGATTGCATTTGTATTGCAAGGTATTGCATTTGAGTCCGTTTGTCTCTTTGTTTGTTTGTTTGTCCGCACAGAATAAATATGATTTTCTCTGCAACCGTTGGTCCGATTGACAGGAAATTTTCACCATAGGTGCAACGACACCTGTATAATTTTTTCAAGATGAAATTTCTTGAGCATCATGCAGGCATAAATTGGCGGAGAAAAAAAAATGATGACGTCATAGGTCACGTGGTTCGGCCGCCATCTTGGAAAAACCAAAAACCTTTGCACCCCCCCATATCTCCGAAAGCGCTGCATAGAAAGAATTGAGACATGGCTCATTGTAAAGAACTCTCCATGGGGAATAAAATATGTTAATGTTGATGTCATAAATGCCTCCGTTATGACGTCGTAATTCGACAAGTACAAAACTTCATCTAATCAAGATGAAATTTATTGAGCATAATCTCGGAATAAATTAGTTTAGGGAAAAAATAATGACGTCATCGGTCACGTGGTTCGGCCGCCATATATGTTTTAACACAAAAGCCTTAAAAACCACTGAAAATATATCCTGGCGAGGGTTTGCAATCTCTGATTGCTCTTTTTCTTATTTACTCTTGCACTTGATTTGAGCCACATGCTGCGTTGTTCAAGGTGTCACTTACTGAAGACATGAAATTATGGCGATCACTAGAGTCACGATTCTTGGGTAGTCACGGAATGGAAACAAACATATCATTTGGTCGAACCCAAAAGAAGGCAAATGGAATGAATAAAATAAATGGCAGTGGAAGAGAGGCATTGGTGAGCCATTAGCCATCAACCACAATCCTCAATTGGCCAATAATTCTAGTGATAACTTTTTTTGCCTAACTTTTTTTTTTTTGCCTTTTTTTGCCTTCATATGAAGTGTAGTGCTGTGTAGATCATCACATTTCTCACTGTTAGTCCTTACTTTTCATTGCTCCTTGTTTAAGGTGTCATTGGGGGAACAGCATAGGCCATAAGTGCATCAGGAAATGTGGTATCTGAAAGTTCTACCTAGTAGCCTTTCGTCATAAAGCAAAGCTCTGCAGGGTCCAAGAGCACTTTGTTTTCCCTGTGTTACATCATCTATGTAAAAAGGAAATGAAAAAGAAAAGATTAAATAATTTTGTGTTTTTGCTTCACCTCTCACTGTGGTGAAAGATATGTCCACAATCACCCTTTAACCGCAGGGTCATGTCCTTCATAGAGAAGACCGTTGCCAGGCTGGAACAGGAAGCTGTGCTGGAAGCACTTATCCTAGACCTGGGGCGAAAACATTATCGCTACAATGCAGCTGCCAAGTATTACATGGTATTTAAAGATATGAAACAACTGCATTTTTTAAATTGTCATGTGATTCATCCATTATACATTAAATTCATCCACATGCTGCGTTGTTCCGCATCCACATGCTGCATATATCCATTATTTTCATTCATCATCCATTATGTGATTAATTATTCATTCATTATACTCGATTTGAAATGTTTGTGAAATTTTAGTATTATGTACAGTGCAGTCACAAAGTATTCACACCCCTTGACTTTTTCACATTTTGTTGTGTTACAGCCTGAATTTAAAATGGAATAAATTGAGATTTTTTTGGCACCGATCTACACATAATTAATTTGGCATAATTTGGCCATAATGTCAAAGTGGAATTTTTTTTTATAGAAATCTTCACAAAACAATTAAAAATGAAACAAGTACAAATACATTCAAAGTACACCGCCCCATGCCAAATAATTAAATATGCTGCAGCGCGGCATTGCCGGGGCGCCTCCGGCGCCCGGCAATACCGCAGTGCAGCTCATTTAGGCTGCATTGGGAGGGAGAGGTGTACACTAATTGATTGATTAATTGTATAATTAAAATCAATAAAAGATTATCACAAAATATTTTCATAATCAATTGGCTAATCGCATAACTAAACCACAAGTGCTTCATCCGAAGATGTATCTTTTAGAAATTTAATTAAATAAGTCATTTATAAAAAATTAAATAATTAATTGATTACTCAATAAATAATTAATCGATTAATCAATAAATAATTAATAGATGAAATGATTAATCAATAAATCAAAAATATCCTTGATAGCCACATCACTTGGTCACTCATGTCCAAATATTAGCTTCCCAGCTCAAAAGGTGCCTGAGATATTGGCCAAATGAGAAAGAAAATAAATAAATGATTAATAATGAAAATAAATAAATAATAATCATAAAAAAATTAAATTATTAATCAATTTGGTCAGAGAACACATAAACTACCACTATTTCATCAGAATCTGTAACTTAAAAAAAAAAATTTTTTTGTCATTAATCGAATAATTAAATAATTAATCGATTAATTGATTAATTAATAAATCAAAAATATCCTTTGCAGCCAAATCACCTGGTCATTGGCATGTCCAAATATCAGCTTCCTAACTCAAAAGGTGCCTGAGTTAATGGTCAGAAGAGAAAGGAAATTTGATTAATTAAATAAGTACTTAATTAATCGCTAATAATTAAATAACTCCTCAATTTATTGATTAATTAAAAAAAAAAATACCGTTTTTGAAAAAGGACTTGCTCACTATTGTGCCGAAATTTCAGCTTCCTAGCTCAAAGGATGGCTGAGATATCGCCCGGACAAACAAACAAGAAAACAAGAAAACAAACAAGAAAGAAAATAAATAAATAATAATCATAAAAAAATTAAATTATTAATCAATTTGGTCAGAGAACACATAAACTACCACTATTTCATCAGAATCTGTAACTTTAAAAAAAAAAATTTTTTTGTCATTAATCGAATAATTAAATAATTAATCGATTAATTGATTAATTAATAAATCAAAAATATCCTTTGCAGCCAAATCACCTGGTCATTGGCATGTCCAAATATCAGCTTCCTAACTCAAAAGGTGCCTGAGTTAATGGTCAGAAGAGAAAGGAAATTTGATTAATTAAATAAGTACTTAATTAATCGCTAATAATTAAATAACTCCTCAATTTATTGATTAATCAAAAAAAAAACAAGTACACATACATTCAAAGTACACCGCCCCATGCCAAATAATTAAATATGCTGCAGCACGGCATTGCCGGGGCGCCTCTGGCGCCCGTCAATACCGCAGTGCAGCTCATTGAGGCTGCATTGGGAGGGAGAGGTGTTCACTAATTGATTGATTAATTGTATAATTAAAATCAATAAAAGATTATCACAAAATATTTTCATAATCAATTGGCTAATCGCATAACTAAACCACTAGTGCTTCATCCAAAGATGTATCTTTTAGAAATTTAATTAAATAAGTCATTTATAAAAAATTAAATAATTAATTGATTACTCAATAAATAATTAATCGATTAATCAATAAATAATTAATAGATGAAATAATTAATCAATAAATCAAAAATATCCTTGATAGCCACATCACTTGGTCACTCATGTCCAAATATTAGCTTCCCAGCTCAAAAGGTGCCTGAGATATTGGCCAAATGAGAAAGAAAATAAATAAATGATTAATAATGAAAATAAATAAATAATAATCATAAAAAAATTAAATTATTAATCAATTTGGTCAGAGAACACATAAACTACCACTATTTCATCAGAATCTGTAACTTTAAAAAAAAAATTTTTTTTTGTCATTAATCGAATAATTAAATAATTAATCGATTAATTGATTAATTAATAAATCAAAAATAGCCTTTGCAGGCAAATCACCTGGTCATTGGCATGTCCAAATATCAGCTTCCTAACTCAAAAGGTGCCTGAGTTAATGGTCAGAAGAGAAAGGAAATTTGATTAATTAAATAAGTACTTAATTAATCGCTAATAATTAAATAACTCCTCAATTTATTGATTAATCAAAAAAAAAAATACCGTTTTTGACAAAGCACTTTCTCACTATTGTGCCAAAATTTCAGCTTCCTAGCTCAAAGGATGGCTGAGATATCGCCCGGACAAACAAACAAGAAAGAAAACAAACAAACAAGAAAGAAAGCAAGAAAACAAGAAACCAGAGTGAAAACTGAGTACTCTCTTTCAGCGTGCGTCACTGCCGAGCCCCCTTTGGTGCCCGGCAATGACGATTTGCAATGCCTGGAGATGGCATAGGAAAGGAGCGGTGTACAAAAATACCGTTTTTGACAAAGGACTTGCTCACTATTGTGCCGAAATTTCAGCTTCCTAGCTCAAAGGATGGCTGAGATATCGCCCGGACAAACAAACAAGAAAGAAAGCAAGAAAGCAAGAAAGAAAACAAGAAAGAAACCAGAGTGAAAACTGAGTACTCTCTTTCAGCGTGCATCACTGCCGAGCCCCCTTTGGTGCCCGGCAATGACGATTTGCAATGCCTGGAGATGGCATAGGAAAGGAGCGGTGTACAATACAGAAAGATCTAATTTACCTAAGTATTCAACCCCCTGAATCAATACTTCATACAGGTGCCTTTGGCAGCGATTACAGCTTTGAGTCTACTTGGGTATGTCTGCATGAGCTTTGCTCATCTGGATTTGGGGAGTTTCTCCCATTCTTCCTTGCAGATTTGATTAAGCTCTGTAAAGTTGGATGGAGAGTGTTGGTGAATAGCAATCTTCAAGTCTTTCCACCGATTCTCAATGGAATTCAAGTCTGTGCTTTGGATGGGCCTCTCAAGGACTTTCAAATTCTTATTCTGAAGCCATTCCAGTATTTCTTTGGCTGTATGATTGGGGTCATCGTCCTGTTGGAACGTAAATCTTCACCACAGTCGAAGGTCTTTTGCACTCTGAAGCAGGTTCTCCTGAAGGATTTGGCTCCTTTCATTGTTCCCTCTACCCTTACAAGCCTCCCAGTCCCTGCTGCTGAAAAACATCGCCATAGCATGATGCTGCGACCACCATACTTTATGGTAGGGATGGTGTTAGGTGGGTGTTGAGCTGTGCTCAGTTTCCATCAGACATAGCCCTTTGTATTCAGGCCAAAGTGTTCAATTTTCCTCTCATCAGACCATATAATATTTTGCCTCATGCTCTCAGTCTTTCACATGCCTTTTTGCAAACACCAGGTGTGCTGTCATGTGCCTTTTTCTCAGGAGTAGCTTCCGTCTGGCCATTCTCCCATCATGCCTAGATTTGTGAAGTGCTGCAGAGACTGTTGACCTTTCAACATGTTCTCTCATCACAATGAAAGGACAATCATCTCAGCCAAGGAACTCTGTAGTTATGTCAAAGTGGTCAAAGGGTTCTTTGTAACCTCCCTGACCAGTCTTTCTTGCCCGGTTGCTCAGTTTGGTTGGACAGCCAGCTCTAGGAAGTGTCTGGGTAGTTTCATATTCTTTCCACTTCCTAATGATGGAGCTCACTGTGCTCTTGTGAACCTTCAACACTCTAGAACTTGTTTTATACCCTTCACCAGATCTATGCCTCGCAATTCCATCTCAGAGTTATACTTATACGGGGCAGTTCCTCGGACTTCATGGAAGAGTTTCTGCTCTGACATGCACTGTCAACTGTGAGACCTTGTATAGAACGGCATGTTTCTTTCTAAATCATGTCCTATCAATTGAATTGACCACAGGTGGATTCCAATCAAGTTATAGAGACATCTCAAGGATGATCAAAGGAAAATGGATGCACCTGAGCTCAATTTGGAGTGTCATAGCAATGGGGTTGAATACTTATTGATTCAATAGATTTCATCTTTTCATTATTAATTATTTTGAAAACAATTCTATAATGAAATTCCACTGACATTATGGGGTATTACGTGTAGATCAAGGACAAAAAAAATCTCAATTTAATCCATTTTAAATTAAGGATGCAACAACAAAATGTGGAACAGTCAAGGGTTGTGGATACTATCTGAAGGCACTGTAGCGGACAATGGAGCTGGCAGGATAGCCTAGAGGTAGGCACAAACTTCTGAGCTGTCTAGCTTGGGTTTGAATCTTGATCCAGCTATAAACTGCCATCCTGGTGTTTGACAAGCAGGGCAATTAATTAATGTGTCTGCAGTCCCTCAGAAAGACATTCAACTGGGTGTCCCATCTGCCAGCATTGGTTGATGGATGTTAGAGGTTAAAACTCCTTCGTGAAGAGGAGGCGTTATTGCCGGCCCTCTGAACAAATTCCAAATTCCTTCCTTCTCTGCTGAGAAGGTAATGGCAAACCACCCAGCATAGGCATAACCCTAAACCTTGCTCAGAAACTGCTTTGGAGCACGAACGCTCCATACAGAGTTTGACACATTGATAATGAAAGGACAATGATTAATTTGGGAAATTGTAAAAAGGCTCAGTGTTTCATTTGTTACATTATATCGGCTGAAATAAGTTTGGGATTTTGCTTCACTGCTCACTATGATCACCCTTTAACTGCAGTGGCATGTCCTTCATAGAGGCTCAGTGTTTCATTTGACAAGCCATTAATGGTGTTTCATTTGTTGCCAATTCCTGATGTTACCAATTTTCCAAATTCATAAGCAATTTATTCCCCAAATAATAATTATGATGATGAGGGCATGAAAGAGATTTCACTTGATGTCCTTATAAGCAACTGCACACTCGTATTAAAGAAAAATGGAAACAAGTACAGATACATTCAAACCCGGCGATACTGCCGTGCAGCACATAGAGACGGTATTGGGAGGGAGAGGTGTACACGAATTGATTGATTAATTGCGTAATTAAAATCAACATATAATTGTAAAATAATTTCTTCATCAATTGGCTAATAACATATCTCAACCACCAGTGTTTCATCCGAAGCAGTAACCTTTCAAAAATTAATTAATAAGTCATTAAGGGGAAAAAAAAGAATCGATTAATCAATAAATCATAAATTGATAAATTCATTAATCAATAAATCAAAAATATCCTTTTATAGCCACATCACTTGGTCACTATCGTGTCCGAATATCAGCTTCCTAGCTCAAAATGTGCCTGAGATATTGCCCAGACGAAAAAGAAAATAAATAAGTGATTAATAATGAAAACAAATAAATAATAATGGTAAAATAATTAAATTATGAATCAATTGGCTAATAGAATACCTAAACCACCACCGTTTCATCCAAATCTGTAACTTTTTGAAAATTAATTAAACGAATCATTAATCGAAAAAAATTAAATAGTTAATTGATTAATCAATAAATAATTAATCAATTAACTGATTAATCAATACATCAAAAATATCCTTTATAGCCACATCACTTGTTCACTGTTGTGTCCAAATATCAGCTTCCTAGCTCAAAATGTGCCTGAGATAGTGGTCAGAAGAGAAAGGAAATGTACAAGTGCTTAATTAATGGATAATAATTAAGTAACTAATCAATAAATTGATTAATCAAAAAACAAAAAATACCGCTTTTGACAAAGTACTGACTCACTATTGTGCCGACATTTCAGCTTCCTAGCTCAAAGGATGGCTGATATATCGCCCGGACAAACAAACAAACAAACAAACAAACAAGAAAGCATGAAAACAAACAAACAACCGGTGTGAAAACTGAGTACTCCCTTTCAGCGTGCGTTATTACCGAGCCCCCTTCGGTGCCCGGCAATGACGTTATGCAGTGCCTGGGCGAATGGCATAGGAAAGGAGCTGTGTCCAATTAACTTTGTGAATGTGCTCGTGTAGTTTGTAGGTTTGGAGTTCATCGACACCATACGGCCATTTTTTGAAGACAAATGGACTACGGAGCTTGAGGAAGCATGGAAGGTACAAAATGAATTGTCTAATGCATGACTTATTAAAATTGTACAAGTTTGAAATGACAGACCGTACATTGAGAAAATGTGTGCAAAATCACAACAATGAAACCCCAACTTGCATAAATTCTTCATTTTATTGTTTTCTATCGGTCGAAGCTCTTTTTCTCAAAATGATGAAGTACTTGCCTGTTCACTACGCATCTCATGGTTCAACCACATTGCATCCCCACTGTGAGGTCACATGCATTCTTCAACCTTCATACTAGCTCACAGAAGCATCATGTTTGTTTTAAGGCTCTCTTCCGCTACCTCACGTGGACAATGAGCCGTGGATACAGGGCCGAGGAGCAGAGCGGTGATTCAGTCAAGAGCACTGCTGAGGAGCAGCCTCCGCCACTGAAACACATTCCACCAGTGTGACACGGTCGCGGAATGCGTGCCAGCATAACATGGCATGGCTTTAGGGCCTGGACAGTCTGTTTATGCTAAACTCCACATAGTAAATTTCATTAACAAAAAATAAAAAGCTTCTGGAGTTCTAGTATTCCTCTTCAATAATCTTCAAAATGAGGATCCAAATAATGTAAACGTATACAACAAACAACAGGCATTTTAAGGCCATTTTCCCTATAGTCCGTGGGCTGAGAAGGGTTTACATGCACCCCCCCCCCCCCCCACAACTTAACTTCCCGGGTATGTCCATGTACCCCCCATCCTAGGGGTTAGGAAAAACCATGTTAACAGAAAAAAAACTCATTCCCAAGGTACCTCCCACGCATATTTGGATGTTACCCCCCCCCCCTGTGTCAGTGATTTCTGAAAATTAGGGGTAGGCGAAATTCAAATGGCCATAACTTTTTACCTAGTCATCCTATGGTTGCGTATGACCCCTCAAAATGTTTGTCCTGGGACACTCTTTACAATGATGTGTTATATGCAAATGAGGTCACTAATGAGGTCACCAGAGGTCAAACTATGAGGGAATGAGTTTTTTTTCTGTTAACATGGTTTTTCCTAACCCCTAGGGTGGGGGGTACATGGACATACCCGGGAAGTTAAGTTGTGGGGGGGGGTGCATGTAAACCCTACTCAGCCCACGGACTACTACAAGAGCGGAGGTTAGCCTTGCGGTCCCCATGACAATCTCCTCCATAAATAATGTAAACGTATAAAGGAGCTATATGAAAATTGTGCTAAACCGGACAGTTGTAACGTAAGTTGCTATTGCAGGTTCCCCCGAGGATAAATTTGCTTCCGCCATTTGCATTTTAATAAATAAGCATTTCACAAATTTTTATATCCACCCCTTCTCATCTCTCATCCCTCATCCCTCATCCCAACCCACAAATTAATCGTCAAATTCAATTTTCATTTGCATTTTTTTGAACCTCCCTTGTACTGCACTGCAAGTTTAATCTATGCCAATGCAATACTTTTTCTTTACAACTTTGTAACTTCCTTTGAGAAAAATCAGTCCCTCAACAGCGGATACGTTTCGAGGCAAAATGATAGCATTGATATTCCAAAAGCATCACCATGAAAGTGATGTGTGGGATGATCGGTTTTACCTCAAAGGTGGTAAATGGTTGCTCACCCGCTCAATACTGCTAAATAGTAAGTGCAATAATAATTATACTTTGCCACGTTTGAACATCATTTACATTTATGACATTATACACAAACATTGAATATTAACATTCATGGATCATCATTTCAATATGTTGTAATTGAATTTGAATGAATTTTGCTGTCGTGTAATAAACATGATCAAATGAACCTTACGCGTACCATACCTCAGTCTCTGTGAGATGAAATGTGAAATGGTGAAAGTATTTTGTGAAATAAATATGAATATAAGAAGAAGAAGAAGAAGAACCACCTTTAGAGGCCATTTTTCCCCACAGAGCAGGGGTTGGCCTTTTTTGGGCACTGTGGTCCCCTTTTTGAAGCAATGTTTTATGGCCGGGTGCCCTTCCTGCCACCAACCCTGTTAGTTGCCTCTTGTGACACACAGGGAATAATTACCAGTGAGCTGGTACTCAATTTGCCGACCTCAGAAGGATGACAGGCTGAGTCAACCCCCCTGGTGTTAATTCAGCGATCGATCGGGATTCGAGCCCAGGATCCTATAATTTAAATCCAATTTAGATCCAAGCCCGCACCCTAACCGCTAAGCCAACACCAGGCTCGGAAATCCTGATTATATAGGTTGGAGCAATAATTTTGAATTTGGCCAACGCTAGTCGTAGCTCACCTATTCTCCATGAAGGAAGCCGAGGGATACTTAACATCCACCAACTAATGCCAGCAGGCAGGGGGCACGGTAAACGTACATCTTATGGATGGCACAGACATTGACGAAACACAGGGATGACAGTTTGTAGCTGGGTCGGGATTTGCACCCAAGCGAGTACATACCTCTAGTCAAGGCTATCCTGTCAGGCCATGGGCTCATAAATCAATGTCAGCCACACCTCATTTGCCACAGTTGTAAAACATACTCTTGTCAAACCTTTACTTAATAATATCAATTGTTTCTTTTGCCAACGCATACCGGCACTGGCATTCACAGTGGAGACTCCCTCAGTTTGCCACTTATTGCTCCAGGTGTGCCTGAGTTTTTTTTCTTTCTATTACTGTCATGAAATGAAATATGTTGTGTGCACCAGGCTCCTTAAACACATCCCAGTGATTTTATATCACCCTGCCTACCGCAAGTCCCAATGACATATTTTCCTCTGTCACATTCTTGCAAAACGTGGAATAGCCAGGCATTACTGATTTACAACAAACTTTCAGGTGAAGCTTATCTCTCCATATTTTATGAATTCCGATCACGAGATTCCACAACAAATTGCTCGACTACATTTGGATCATTTCCCAGAATCAGGGTGAACACTGCATTGCTCCACTTTATCAGATGCAACAAATCATATGAAACGGCAAGGTGCACTCGATGTCTGAAACCATTTCATTTTCCCCCTGACCATGCCTGTCCAGTTAAAGCTCCTCTTCTTTTCCATAAATCAAAGTACCCAGGGAAAGAAAGAAAAAAAAATCTCTCCCACTTGTTCATTCACATGTGACCATCACAAGGCTGCTGGTTTGCATCACTTCTAGGGGATGCAGCAGCTGCAGTTCCACTTGAAGATCAGGGCAGGTATTTGGAATTTGAAAATTACATGGGATATTTAATGTCCGCCAGCAATTTCAAGCAGAGGCTTAATTTCCATTCCAATTGACAGCTTGTCCATTGATCCACCACCATGTCTGTGAAGCACCAGGATGACAGCTTTGTAGAGAAGTATGGAATTGATCGCCGACGAAGTGGCTCAAAATTGTGGACCCTAACCTTTGAGTTATTGTGACGACCTTCTTTATTGAAACGACCCTCTTATCCTGTCTTTACCTCTCTCAAAACGGATGTAGAGCAAATAAGCTGTAATATACTGACAGGTAGAGCCTGGTGTTGGCTTAACGGTTAGGGTGCAGGCTTGGGATACCTAGGATCCTGGGTTCGAATCCCAGTCGATCGCTGAATTAACGCCAGGGGGGTTGACTCAGCCTGTCATCCTTCCGAGGTCGGCAAATTGAGTACCAGCTCACTGGTAATTCCCGGTGTGTCGCAAGAGGCGTCTAACAGGGTTGGTGGCAGGAAGGGCATCCGGCCGTAAAACATTGCTTCAAAAAGGGGACCAAGGTGCCCAAAAAAAGGCCAACCCCTGCTCTGCGGGGGAAACTGGCCTCCAAAGGTGGTTCTTCTTCTTCTTCCTATATAATCAGGATTTCCGAAAGACACCACCAAGCAACCGTTGCCAACTCCAGCCATTAGATGCACCCGAAAGAAGAAGTGTGAGCCATTCCAAAAAGCAGAAGCTGGTAATGTTCACATCATCAGCTGCACCTTATTTCCCTGTGTTGGTACACATACCCATATCAACTTTTAGTGGTTAATATTCAAAGTCTCCATGGGCAAGTTTATGGCATCGACACTTCTCTGCTATTACACTGAGCAGGAACAAGGTTACAACCTTAAAAAGTCAGCCACACAAGTTTATCAGTCAAGCATACTGAAGTATGTGCTCTGTAAGAAGGGGATTACATATTTGCCATTGCTTTTTGCAGCGATAACCAGGGCAGGATTTTGGAATTGGCCAGGGTGCCAGCACATAATGTCACACATTTGTGCAAGACGCCATAGGATCTTTAACTCGAGATTATTCTGTACGAATGGGTGTACCCAGGGGTACACTTATCTAAGGTTAATGGCCATCATCGGAAGCTAGCAAACAGAATACTGAGGTTAATGCTCCTCCAAAGGACGGAGTAATCATTGGTAAAACAGCCTGCCGGCAAATCACCAGGGTAGCCGCCTACAGTTGGGTCAGGAATCAAACAGACGACACAGCTCAAAAACAAGTCGTCATGTCACCTCAAAAACAAGTCGTCATGTCACCTCAAAAACAAGTTGTCATGTCACCTCAAAAACAAGTCGTCATGTCAATTCAAAAACAAATTGTCATGTCAACTCAAAAACAAGTTGTCATGTCACCTCAAAAACAAGTCGTCATGTCACCTCAAAAACAAGTCGTCATGTCACCTCAAAAACAAGTTGTCATGTCAACTCAAAAACAAGTCGTCATGTCAACTCAAAAACAAGTCGTCATGTCAACTCAAAAACAAGTCGTCATGTCAACTCAAAAACAAGTCGTCATGTCAACTCAAAAACACGTTGACATGTCAACTCAAAAACAAGTCGTCATGTCAACTCAAAAACAAGTCGTCATGTCAACTCAAAAACAAGTCGTCATGTCAACTCAAAAACAAGTCGTCATGTCAACTCAAAAACAAGTTGTCATGTCAACTCAAAAACAAGTTGTCATGTCAACTCAAAAACAAGTTGTCATGTCAACTCAAAAACAAGTTGTCATGTCAACTCAAAAACAAGTCGTCATGTCAACTCAAAAACAAGTTGTCATGTCAACTCAAAAACAAGTTGTCATGTCAACTCAAAAACAAGTTGTCGTGTCAACTCAAAAACAAGTTGTTATGTCAACTCAAAAACAAGTCGTCATGTCAACTCAAAAACAAGTTGTCATGTCAACTCAAAAACAAGTTGTCATGTCAACTCAAAAACAAGTTGTCATGTCAACTCAAAAACAAGTCATCATGTCAACTCAAAAACAAGTTGTCATGTCAACTCAAAAATAAGTCGTCATGTCAACTCAAAAACAAGTCATGTCAACTCAAAAACAAGTCATGTCAACTCAAAAACAAGTTGTCATGTCAACTCAAAAACAAGTTGTCATGTCAACTCAAAAACAAGTTGTCATGTCAACTCAAAAACAAGTTGTCATGTCAACTCAAAAACAAGTCGTCATGTCAACTCAAAAACAAGTTGTCATGTCAACTCAAAAACAAGTTGTCATGTCAACTCAAAAACAAGTTGTCATGTCAACTCAAAAACAAGTTGTTATGTCAACTCAAAAACAAGTCGTCATGTCAACTCAAAAACAAGTTGTCATGTCGACTCAAAAACAAGTTGTCATGTCAACTCAAAAACAAGTTGTCATGTCAACTCAAAAACAAGTTGTCATGTCAACTCAAAAACAAGTCGTCATGTCAACTCAAAAACAAGTTGTCATGTCAACTCAAAAACAAGTTGTCATGTCAACTCAAAAACAAGTCGTCATGTCAACTCAAAAACAAATTGTCATGTCAACTCAAAAACAAGTTGTCATGTCAACTCAAAAACAAGTTCTTAGCTACATAAGAGTTGTCATGTCAACTCAAAAACAAGTTCTTAGCTACATTAGAGTCGTCATGTCAACTCCTATTTTGTCTTTTAAAAAACCTTTAAAACAGTGATATACAATATACAGCTCATACCTGCAGCCCGCTCCCCCCCCCCCCCCCCCCCTGTGGTTTTACACTTTACACCAGGTGTAATGCTTCCTTAAAGCATTTAAAATATTTTACACAAAATATGGTCACCCAGAGATCACATCGTCATATCATTATCACCTTAAATACTTTTTATTTTGCATTGTGTTCAATCCTCCATTACATTCTTTATGTTTATATAATTTTTTACGATGTAACACTTTTTATAACACACCATTTTGTCATATGATTGTGGTAGAGGGGCTCATGTCGCCGTTGTAGTTACTTGAGGGCTGAACCTGCAGCCTTCTGATAAAAGTCAGATTGCCCACCACTTCCTTAAAGTGAGGCTTGTGTGAAAGGTAGAGTGAATGCAGCAAGGAATGTCACACATTTGTAAATCAGTGGTAGAACATGTATGTAGATTTCTAAAAAAAAAAAAAAAAGTAAAGATTCAAGATTCAATACTTTATTACCACATCAACTTGACAGTTGTTAGGAATTCGAGTAAAGAAACAAGTAATAACTAGAACGGCACTCAGCAAAGAGCATACCTCCACCTGGTTGGTCATATCACTCAATGGTGAAGGATCACTTAAAAATTAAATAATTCTCATATCCGAATCCATATTCAGATCTTCACCAAAATCGTATCGATTCTTCCTCGTCACACACACACAAGCTGTCCACCAAGTTTCGTCCAAATCCATCCATAAATTTTGGAGATATCCCACAATGTATAGTTTTTGGCCCAATCTCCCAATGGTGAAGAATCACTGAAAAAATTAAATAATTTTCATATCCGAATCCATATTCAGATCTTCACCAAAATCGAATTTATTTGTCCTTGTCAGAGACCCAACCTGTCCACCAAGTTTCGTCCAAATCCGTCCACAACTTTTTGAGATATTTTGTTCACAAACAAACAAACGGACAAACAGACAGGGGTGAAAACATAACCTCCATCCACCTTTGGTGGCGGAGGTAAAAACATATTTTTTTATGTAAAATAATGTAGGGATGTTACTCCAAAAAGTATGTAAACAAGGTATGGATGATCACAAGAAA
This sequence comes from Myxine glutinosa, assembly GCF_964187855.1. Lineage (NCBI taxonomy): Eukaryota > Metazoa > Chordata > Myxini > Myxiniformes > Myxinidae > Myxine > Myxine glutinosa. The sequence goes on from NC_136261.1 coordinate 181,875,008, forward strand.
TGATCATGTGAAACCATCCTGACATCTTTCTTTGAATAATGATTGTTCCTAGAAAAGAGAAATTATATTGAACGAACGCACGCACATACGTCTCGTTTTTAAATTTCTGTCCCTCACAATTCTGTCACACACAATTGTACAGTATCGGTTACACACACACACACACACACACACACACACACACACACACACACACACACACACACACACACACACACACACCAACCCCCCCACCTACACACACACACACACACACACACACACAGTCTTTTCTAGGAACAACCTAGACCTCCATTTTTTTAATGCTGTGAACAAACTTTAGTCACCACACAACAAATATAATTTGTGGCAAATTTGGTCACAATCCCATCAGCGGTTTTGGAGAAGAAGTTTCAAGTGTTTACGGACGGACGGACTGAAGGACGGACTGACGACGCGCCATCGCATAAGCTCCCCTGAACTTCGTTCCAGGTGAGCTAAAAATCACTCATTCAACCAGTTTAAATGGAGAAAAGGAGTCATTCTGCTGTTTTGTGTCACTGTGTGTACCGCTATGAGCATGGAAAATAAAGAAAATCAGAGATTTCTCTGAAAAGGTCAGACACAAGATTGTAGCCAAGCATGGACAATCTCAAGGCTACAAGTCCATCTCCAGAGACCTTGATGTTCCGGTGTCTATCGTACCCAATGTTATGAGGAAGTTTAAGGCCCATGGCACTGTAGCCAACCTCCCTGGACGTGGCAGCAAGAGAAAACTTGATCGAAGATCACGGTGAAGGATTGTTCGAATGGTGGAGAAAGCACCTCGATCAACTGCCAAACAGATTCAAGCTGACCTTCAGACACAAGATATGACAGTTTCAACTCGCACCATCCGTCGCCAACTCAATGAAAGAGGGTTCTATGGTAGGAGCCCGAGGAGGAACCCACTGCTGAGAAAGCCCGACTGGAGTTTTCCAAAACACACCCGAACAAGCCAAAATCCTTCTGGGTGAATGTCCTGTGGACAGATGAGACCAAATTAGAGCTTTATGGTAAAGCACATCATCTCTATGTTTACAGAAAACAAAATGAAGCCTTCAAAGCAAAGAACACCTTCCCTACAGTCAAACATGGAGGATGTTCAGTGATGTTTTGGGGTTGCTGGGCTGCCTCTGGCACTGGGTGCCTTGAACGTGTGCATGGTATCATGAAATCAGGAGATTACCAAGGCATTTTGGAGCGCAATGTTTAACCCAGTGTACATTTTGGAGCGCAATGTTCAACCCAGGGTACTCCTGCCCACCACTATACATAGAGTAAAACCTCGCCGTCCGTGGGTGATATGTTTCTGCAAACCTTCGTGAATGGCAAACAGTTTATAATATGTAAGCCAATGAGACATGTTCCAACCCCCCAAATTATGTCCAAAAATCATCAATAAATTTAAAAACAAGACATTTAATAAATAAAAAATATGAACAATTGAGTAAAATAAGATCAATAAACAGATGTTCGGTATTCCAGAACTTAAAAATACAGGAAAACAAACATAATAATGAGAATAACCAAAACTTTTTGTGCTGTAATCCTTAAGGTAAATCACAGCAAGAGAAAGAAGGAAGTGAAAGAGCGTGCATATACAGTCACGTGAAAAAGTACGCACAGTGGCACACCCCATGTAAAGTTTTGACTTTTTCAACATATTTCAATATACAGCTATTTGATCTTCATTTCAACAATATTGATAGATAAAGGTGATATAATATAACAAATATCATGAAACATTTACATTTTGTAGTCCATTGTATAATTTAAATAAACATAAATGCAAATTTCGCATGTGGAAAAAGTAAGTACACCCCATGAAATGTTTTTTAAAATCTTTTTAACATATGTGGACATATCAATATTTGATCTTCATTTAAACAGTATCTATAGATAAAGGTGGTCTAATTGAACAAAAAACAATGAAAAATTGACTTTGCAATAATTTATTCAACAAAAATTTAAAAGAGATGCCATTTCCTTCTGTGGAAAAAGTAAGTACACCCTTGGCTCTAATAGGTGGTATTGCCCCCTTTGGCAGAAACAACCTCAAGCAGGCGTTTCTTATAACTGTCTACCAGTCTCTGACATCGACTGAGAGAAATTTTTGACCACTCCTCCATGCAGAATTGTTTCAGCTGTGTGATGTTTGAGAGGTTTCTTTGCATGCACAGCTCGTTTCAAATCACCCCACAACATCTCGATGGGATTTAGATCCGGGCTTTGACTTGGCCATTCGAGAACCCTCCATTTCTTTCTTTTCAGCCATTCCTTGGTGGATTTACTGGTATGTTTAGGGTCATTGTCATGTTGCAAGGTCCACCTTCGGTTGAGCTTCAGCTTTCCGACAGATGGCCTCACATTATCCTCAAGCACCCTCTGGTACAATGAAGAATTCATCGTGGATTCTATGATGGTGAGCTGCCCAGGCCCTGATACAACAAAGCTGCCCCAAACCATAACATTTCCACCACCATGCTTTACAGTTGGTATCAGGTTGTTGTGGTCAAATGCTGTCTTTGGTTTTCGCCAAACATGTCTTCTGGTACTGTGGCCAAATAGCTCTACCTTTGACTCATCTGTCCAGAGCACATTGTTCCAGAAGTGCTGGTCTTTGCCTCGGTGTTCATTGGCAAACTTTAGTCTTGCCCTGATGTTCTTTCTGGACAGCAAAGGTTTCCTCCTGGCACACCTCCCATGGAGATCAAATTTGTGCAGCTGCTTTCTAATGGTAGACTCGTGCACTTTGACATCAACAGTGGCAAGAGCTACCTGTAGGTCCCGTGATGACATTCTGGGGTTCTTAGAGACTTATTTCAGCATCTTGCGGTCTGCTCTAGGGCTGAACTTGCTGGGGCGGCCTGGCCTGAACAAGTTGGCAGTTGTTTGGAATCTTCTCCACTTGTAGATGATCTTCTGGACAGTCGAATGATTGATTTCAAATTGTTTGGTGATCTTTTAAAATCCCTTCCCAGACTCGTAGGCATCTATAACCTTCTTTCTAAAAGCCTCAGAAAGCTCTTTTGATCTCGGCATGGTGACGCCGCACACTTCAACAACAAAGAGCAAACCAAACTAAATGTCTGAGGTTTAAATAAGACAGGTTCCTCCAAGATCCTCTCTAACGATGTTCTAATCATTTGCACCTGAGCTGGTGCACCTAATTCTAATTTTAGGTATTTGAAGTAGTGATAAATGTAGGGGTGTACTTACTTTTTCCACGTGCGAAATTTGCATTTATGTTTATTTAAATTATACAATGGACTACAAAATGTAAATGTTTCATGATATTTGTTATATTAGATCACCTTTATCTATCAATATTGTTGAAATGAAGATCAAATCGCTGTATGTTGAAATATGTTGAAAAAGTCAAATCTTTACACGGGGTGTACTTACTTTTTCACGTGACTGTATAAGCATATCTATGTGAGAGTGACACCGATTGGTTCATCAGTCATGTCATGACATAATTGGTAATCTGAACACTCATTGGTTGACTCAGTTACCACTATCTCTGGGTCTGATTGGCTGGAGCAGAGTTGAGAGTGACGACTCACCAGCCCCAATACCTTGGAGGGACGGGGGATGGGGTTTCCCCAAAGCCGACACCTTTTGTAGACATAACATGGACAGTGGTCGGGGCAACACCTTTAATGTTTCCATGTTGAAAGAGAATGAGAGAATGTACAAATTCCTTTTGATGACACAATATAGGGTCCGTGGAATCGATGAAGGTTGCTTCCAACATGCGTAGATGTAACGTACTCCGACCTCGGCTCAATATCTTTAACATATCTGCATTGTACTGGTCTGCACAGACGGGGTTGGCAACCAAGTGTCATGCAATGGCAGAAAAACAAGAAGAATTGGCCGACGGTCCTTGAGCTTGAGCTACATGCTCGCACCGGTTGTGTCATCACTCCCAAGTTCTTTCCTCGAATCGCCAGAGGAACCTGTACATCTGCGAAACAACACCCGAGAAGAATGCTCATTTCAATGCACAAAGCAGCATCAGGTCTCTGATCTGTCATTAACGACAACTGAACAAGGTACACCGAGAGGTTCCACACATGCCTTGATCATTGAGCGAAGCATCCATACGGATTCCTTCTCAAATCAAATGGTTTCTCTTCTGCCTCTGATTGGACAGTCAGAACCCAATAATAATACTGAATGAGCACGAGACATGGCATATGCTGTGAGCTGTGGCAAACAAAAATCTCCTAAACACATCCTTCTTACAGTTGTCGTCAAAGGACTCACTGGCAATGTTGAGCTCATGCAGACATGGAACCGGCACGGTAATTTGAAGAGAATGAGAACAGCAATGTCTTAAAAAAATAGCATCTGCAGTAGATGGACACAGGTCTTCCAGAGGATATTTTTGGCTTGGGGTATCACAACAATGGATCCACTCAACCTCATCGCGGGCCAAAGCAATCCCACATAGCGGCACGAACCTCAATGCGGAAGTAACGTCAAGTCGTCAACATCCCGACATCCTTTTATATTTTTATTTCTTGCATGCTAGTATAGCTGCACAGTAGGTAAGGCTCAGGTCTGAAAATGGACTGAGTAGTCTTCATTCTTGACTGTGCAGGCATAATATGCTCATTTTAGACATGCTTCCAAGTGGGAGGCACGGTGAGGGTAAGACTTCCAGTCCTCCACTGAAAAAAGTACCAGATGAAGACCGCAGGATGGTCAGACTTGGGCCTTGCGTGCTGGGCAGCATAATTAGTTGATGGTGCCTTCAGTTTTGAATACGAATCATGCTTTTCTTCATTACAATGATGCACATTCAATGCATTTTTATTTTAGTGGGAATCAAAATGATTATAAATGTGAAAATAAATGATAAAATCTGTTTGATAGTTCCATTGCGGCCGTAATTTAAATGCGGAAACAAATGGATCACAAATTATGCTGAGACAGGAACATCATTACTCAACGAACAAACAATTGACAAGCTCAAAATGAATGTGCTTTAGAAAAGAGCTCATTGCTTTAAATCAAGTTCTGGCTGTGGTGATTCACTTTCACACGACCCAGAATTCTTGTTGTGGACAAAATATTTGTTTTGTCCGTCACTTTACACAACATATTGTCGTGCGAATACCCTCCGGTTAATACCAGGGCTCGCGAATGACCAAACGGCTTTAATTGAGGCGACGGCCAAATACGGATTTTGCTATCACAGCACGGGGGTAAGAATGAAGAAGAAGAGGCGGAAGGGCTTATCTGGAGAGGGAACGAACTCAAACGGGATTCCAGGTTTAGAAGGAAATTGAAAATAATACAAGGGTTTATTTACAAGGATAGCAGGACAGGAAAATACGCGATGATAAATAAAATGTCATAATCGGGACGTCCCCACTCACTTCGGATACAGCACAGGGGAAATTAATGAATAAAAATAAAACGTTGTGTAATGTTCTGTGGGGTGCGGCCTTATCTGTCAGTAGTCAAGGAATCATCAGCTCCAAGTGCGCAAGCCTGCCGCGGCTTTGATGTCGGCGGGAAACGGGCCTCGATGCGCGCAGTCAGGCCTCACCGAGCGCCACTCTGCAAGCCCCTTGCCAGTCGCACCCGAGTTCCCGTCCGCTCACAGCACCGAAAGCACCAAAAAGCACCGTGCACCACGATGAACCAACAGCACCAAAGGTCCAACGCAGGGCTAGCGATCTCCACACGAAGCCGAACCAGCGCGAAGAGAGTCCGAATAACGCCAGGAACGGCGTACGCGGAATTGTACGCGGCCACTGCCTGCTTGTCTTCCACAGTCTTATTGTAAGGGAAGGGAATTTAATGTGTGCACTAAGGGATCTATCTAAATGTTTAAATGAGTGCGTTGCCATAAGGGACACAGGTTTGATGACAGAGGGGACGACGAACAAAGGAATCATCCATAATCCCTGCACTATTTAGCACGCCCTGCTCCCTCGTAGCGGGGACACCAATACAGCTTATGCCGACAAACCAGACTAAACATAGAAATTACAGGTAGATTAGCTATCACGACAGTCGGATACCTACCTATACAGATCTATCTGGCTCGAGATATTCTTCTACCCAAATTCATAACACAATAAAGCAAGGTAAATGTGACAACTAATCACCAACAAAATGATTAATAATGAATGGGATGTAATACAAATTGGTGACACCACAACCACTTCCTACTACTACTACAAGTACATTAATGACCTCAATTAATCCCACCTGGTTAGATCAGCCGAGAGGTATATTTGGCCCAAATATTTCACGAATTTGATGACCAGGTCTTACATTTGACTGGAACTGATTTGGGCAGGAATTTGCAATTTGTTTAGAGTGTCGGTGATAACTCACCTGCTCTTCACACCAGACACCATGGAATATGTAATGTCCACCAATTGATGCAAGCAGACAAGGTCTCCAGCTTAATGCCCATCCTAGATACGGGCAGTTTGTGATGCAACGCTCTGTGAAAGCACCAATCCAACAGTTTGTAGTAGGTTCAGAAATCAAACCCAGGTAAGTGCTGCAGGATATATGCACCATACCGTCAGGAAACAATACTTTGTGACAAGACAAATTGAAGACAAACAACTGAAAAATCAAAGCCTAATTTTTTAGTGAACAAGCGTTATGCCTAGGTCCCCCGTCGGTGAAGTGATGCGAGTTGACAAAGTGGAAGATGCAAGGCGGCCATCTTGGATTTTGACGTGGCGACCCAATTTTCAATAGCGTTCTCCCTTATGCGTCGATACACCCACACACCAGATTAGAAGTTAGTAGTTCGTTTAATTTTCAAGATATTTCGCTCACAAGGTGTAGACATATATATGGTGGCAGCCATCTTGGATTTTGACGTGGCGACCCAATTTTCAATAGCGTTCTTCCTTATGCCTAGATACACCCACACACCAGATTAGAAGTTGGTACTTCGCTTATTTTTCAAGATATTCCGCTCACAAGGTTCAGACATACATGGCGGCGGCCATCTTGGATTTTGACGTGGGTTGCACCCATACACCAAATTCGAATGCGGTCCTTCGCTTATGCACGCATGCATGTACGTACGCACGCCCGCACGGATGGACGGACGGACACACGGACGGAGGGGAAAACCATAGACCCCTTTCGCTCCGCGGTGCGACGGGGGACAAAAAGGGGAGAAATGGCTCCAGTTATAAAACACACCAGTGGCTCAGCTTCACACTATCTGTACTTTGGAGTTTGTGTGTTCGAGGACAAACAGATGACTGGATGGCTTTAACAGATACCATTGGTTAGCATAACGTATCTATGATCCAGGTCATAGTAGCAGCTGATTCTTCCCAATATTAAAAAAGCTTACTTTGGATACTTGTTAAACAAGACGACTTTTAGAGTGCCATTAGTTGTGAAACATGCTAATAACAAGAAAAAGAGCAATCAGAGATTGCAAACTCTCGCCAGGATGTATTTTCAGTGGTTTTTAAGGCTTTTGTGTTAAAACAAATATGGCGGCCGAACCATGTGACCGATGACGTCATCATTTTTTTTCCTCCACCAATTTATGCCTACATGATGCTCAAAAAAATTCATCTTGATCGGATGAAGTTTTGTACTAGTCGAATGACGTAATTATCAATCTTGTCAATAAAAAAATGCCTTGCTAAAAAACAACTTGTAGTTGGGAGGATTGCTACTTAAGAGTGAAAGCACCTACTATAACAATCACCAAGGGTAAGGCTTAGGTCTGACATTTACACCATCAAGCAATCTTCATCAGGGACTATTGGGCAATGTTGACCAGGAGTTAAATATCTTTATGGGTGGTTGAGGTTTATGGTTGAGGGGAGGGGTGGACAGTACTAGGAATTTCAGGAATTAAGTCAGAGATTGAAAGAGGTGGATTTGGGGTGTATTAACGGGGGTAGAAAAGATCAAGGTTTTGGATGGGGGAAGATAAGAGATGGTGGTGAACAGCTGTTTTAAAGACCTGGATGGAGGAGTGGGATTGAAGAGAGTGAGGGAGTATGTTCCAGAGGCAGGAGAAAAGAGGAATGAAGGAGTGAAGGTGAGCAGAGAGTCTTGATTTTGGCAGTTTAACCAGAAGAGGGTTGAGGTGAGAGGGTGGAGGGAGAAAGGATGTGGGGGAGTGGAGGGGGGGGGGGGGGAGGGGTGGGGAGCAAGTGGAAGATGTAGGGGAGGACGAAGGATGTCAAACGCATGTGCTGCCCCTCAGTATCCAACCTGGGCTTCCACTTCTGATGGAATCTAGCGCCAAATGTTGTTGTTGAAATGTTGAAAGAAATTTAAACCGAGAATCAAGTGCAGCTAAAAGAAATCATTGCCAGTCATGTACACTGGCAGTTATCATTCCTTGCCTGAATTTGGTTAACTCCTTCCTCTGAAATGAGACGGTTCCCAGGTAACCAGGTTTGTAGGTTTATAGTTTGTTTATGATATTCACTGTTGTAACGATTATGCACGTATCTAATTTTCACATATGAGGTTTGTATAAAGCTTAGGGTTAAATACACACGGCTTTCCACTCTGTACCAAGGTGGATCGTTGAGTGGTCAAGTTGGTAAAGGTGCATCTCAAAGTCTCCTTTTGATTCGAATTCCATGGCCAAGAGCAGCATTTTATAAATTGCTTTGCATTTAAGAGATTGCATATTGTATGGGGGCAGGGAGACCTGGCTCAGGGTGCATGAGTTGCACGTGCAGTACCATTATTGCATGAAGCAATCATGTTCCGTGGAAACTTGCAATCAGGTGTTCCTGCACATCCCTCATGCCAAAAAGGCACTTGGAATGAATGCTTAAACAGTCCAACAATTACATTACCAAATCAATTCTACATGTCTGGTTTTTTTTTATGGTGGAGCGTATCGATGTGAACAATGATTGGCAAGGTTATGGCTCAAAATATGTGGCCAATGACAAACATTAAACAGCCATTATTCCTCGTCTTTTAAAGTTTTGACAACATGTAACTTGGTCCTTTTCAACAATTTGTAATTACACACCGTCAATATAGTTTTCAACTTTTTATCACAGGCCACGGACATACTGATCACCCCTCAAATAAAAAATGCCTCCATTTCAAATTGACCAATGATCTTGGAAGTTGCACAATTTTTACTTGAACAAAGCTCTTCAGGTAAAGGTAGCAATTGTCAACAATTTTTCCTGGGCACATACTCGTTTATTCATTCTAAAATTCAGATATTTCTTGCACAAAGCCAAAAAAATTATAGAGCTTGGACACATTGGACGTTCGATATTTACTTTCATCCTAGAATAGAAGAAAAAAACAATCAAAGCTAATCAGAAGAAATGCAAACATTAAAGTGTTGTCGAGAGCAATGTTGAAAGAAATTTAAACCGAGAATCAAGTGCAGCTAAAAAAAAAATCATCCTTTATTTATTATTGTCAGTCATGTACACTGTAAAGTGAAAGCAATTACACGTGTGCAAAACCAGCCTTTTACAGGGAAACAACAGAGATGCGTCACTGTGTCGCCTTCGCCTTCTTTGCCTTGCTCTTTTTGTCTTTCTTTTTGAGACCATCCATATTGGCACGGAGCAGGTTGGAATACGCCTACGCAACAGGCACGGTATGACATCCAGTTGTGTTCTTTGGACAATTGTATTAAAGTTAATAAAGAGCAATAAAGAGTGATAAAGAAAACCCTTACCATCAGAAACTTGTTCACATCTTTGGTTCCAATCTGAAAGGCAGTGAATAACAAATGGACTTGGCGTTACAGCTCCGATTAAACTGTTTTCCAAGAGAGAACCAAGAGAACCTTAATAAAGTCAAAAATCCGATAAGCTGGGAAATTGGAAGGATGTCATCATACTAAAATAAGCAATTTGGTGTCTGTCTGTCTCTCTGTCTAACTGCGATACATCCAGTCGTTACTTATCCAATCTCGAACAGGAGGGATAAGGATCACACGACGGAGATTAGCGACTCAATTTGTCACCCTCCCCAAGGGGGTTTTTTTGTCTTGGACAAACACCATGTTAAAATGCATAGATAGCTTACCCTGGCATTTTTCCACAGCTGCTTCAAATAACAAAAGTAATAACAACAATATGATAATCATAATCATCAGCTATCTTCAGTCCACGGCTGGACAAAAACCTCAACATGTTGATGCCATGTTATGTTGTCACTTGCTTTGTTGTTCCAATGGACTCTTCCCCCAATATTTGTCTATTTCATCCCTCCATCTTCTGCTGACCTTCCCCTGATCATGTTGCCATCTATAGGTCTCCATGTTTTGTTAATATTGTTGCCCACCTGTTATCTGACCTTATACTGGTGTGTCCTGCCCATTTCTTGAGTTTGATTATTTATAAGATATCCTGAGTTTTGGTTTGTTCATTGACCCAATATGACATAATATTAATGTTATTACAAAACAATGAACCACCTTTAGAGGCCATTTTTCCCCACAGAGCAGGGATTGGCTTTTATCGGGCACAGTGATCCCCTTTTTGAAGCAATGCTTTACGGCCGGACGCCCTTCCTGCCGCCAACCCTGTTAGTCGCCTCTTGCAACACAGGGAATTGCCAGTAAACTGGTACTCAATTTGCTGACCTCGGAAGGATGACAGGCTGAGTCAACCACCCTGGTGTTAATTCAGAGATCGACCAGGATTCAAACCCAGGATCCTAGGATCCCAAGCCGGCACCCTAACCGCTAAGCCAACACCAGGCTCTATTACAAAACAATATTAACACTAATAACATCATCACTCCCCCCATCCCCTCCCCAATATGTTTTTCCTCCTCAGACAAACGCCGTGTTAAGGTAAATAGCTTGTCGTGGCGTTATTCCAAGGCTGCTTCGAACAACAACAGGTGTACTAGTCTGTTTAAATATCAGTAACAAGATAAAATTCTAAGCGACGACTGCCAAAATTTTAGATGAATACAAAATAGTCTGAAATTATGGGTTATTTCTCTAAAATAAAACTATACTAAAGAGAAGAAAGCACTCAATAAATGACAAATGTAATGTACAGGACAAAAGAGTCGCATCATCAATACTTTTTCTATTGCACTTCATAGATTACTATTGAGGAAGCGAGATTGGAAATCCCAAATTCAAGATGATAAACAAAATGGACTTTTATTTTTCTTTCTTTCTTTACAGGAGCGAGGTTCATTGAAGAACATGGTAGAACTCCTTGCTCAGTTACATCAAGTTAAGCACAGTTAAACAAACATCAAGGGAATGAACGAACAGGAGAAGAAACAACACTGAAAATAGTAGTCAAATTGTTGAGTTAGGAAAGGGTAACAGGGGGTAATGAAGATCATGGGAGAATTGGAGACGACAAGAGATGGTGGTGCCCTGCTTGCTTCGAGTCCTGAAGGGAAGAGTGGAACAGAACAGCCTTTCAAAGGTGGCTCTATAGACGGGAGAAATGCAGAATAAAAGAGTTGAGGTGTGCAGTCAGCATGGATTTTAGAAGTTTAGCCAGGAGGGCGATACTGGAAGAACGTGTGAATTTTGGAGTTGCTGGGGAGGTTTGGTGGAACGAGAGAGCAATGTTGGATCATATACGGTCAAAAACAGAGACCACCGGCCGACCTGTGATATGAGAGTAACATACCCTCTGCTTCGTCCTCATCATGGGAGATTCCAATAATTTTGAGAGCTATAGATTTCACAGAATCCAGGAGAGGCAGACAGGATGCTGATGAAACAGTCCATAGCAGAGAGCAGTATTCCCAATGCTCCACCGACAAAGGCCTTTTAAACTTGAGTAACTTATTATTTTCCGAAGAAAGACTTGGATCGACAGAGGGTGCCCAGTCTGTGGCTAGCTTTTGAGGCAAGCTTTGCTATGTAGGCGGTCTAGCAAAGGTCATGGTTGATGGCGAGGCTGAGAAGTTCAAGAGACTTAACCTCTTCCTGTGGATGACCAGGTAAATAGATGGTGGGTTCATTTTTCTGATCATTCTGGAGTCATAGAGTAAGGCTGAGATGTTCCAGAATTGAAAGAAATGTTCCATTTATCATATCAGTAGAGAGATACACCTGCTGTCTGCCTAGCAGAGGGATATGGAGTACTGTAGGACACAATGTGGAGTTGTCTGAAAAAATGAAGAGGGTTTTCCAAAGCATTAGAGGGGTCATTTATGTAGATGAGGAACAAGACTGAGCCTGAAACTGCCTTGTGAAACTCCAGCTTCCACTGGGAAAGGAGAAGAGGGATGTACGGATGGTAACATGTTGACGGTGTGAGTAGATTTTGCACAATTAACTAAAATTATTCTTAGCTGTGAGGGCTACAAGAATGAACAAAATGAAGCCATTCTAACTGAACAAGAACGGCACTCGGCAGAGTGCATACCTCCGTCAGGATGAACAGTTTACGTTTTGTATTCTACTGACAGGCCCGATATGCATCCGGACCTGAACCAAAATCTAATCGGCTTGTTTGTCACCTACCCAACTTGTCCACCAAGTTGGCATAATACGTCCGTGACTTTTTGAGATATCCTGCTCAAAGACGAGCAAATAGACAGAGAGGGGTGAAAACATTACCTCCATCCACCTTTGGTGGCAAAGTAACAAAACAAGACCGAGCATTTAACAATGCAGAGCATCGCCGGGGTAGATCTGCATGTGGACAAACATGCACACCGATTAGAATAGCCTCTCCCATCCCTTCAGTAACACGTGAAGCTAATTATGGCCTCAACATTACAAACATGAAATCTTGCTTCAGTCCTCACACTCCCTTTTCCATGCCCTTTTGGGATTACTGTAAAGTTCCATGATGTGCCAGGCCTTACGAATTGGTGATAAAGTTTATTGCACCCTATTGTTGTGTGAAGAGGTGCAACTTTGGACGGTACCCTCAAAAGCAATTGCTTACACTTCCCATGTTTCATTTTTCTCCAGCATTGCAAAATGGCGACCTTCATGATACTGGGATCTCTCTCAGTGATATCCAAAAATTTGGGGGCCTTGTCTCAAGCAGATTGCAGATGAAGCACAAAAAAACCACTTCAAACAAATACAACTGTGGTGGAATTACTCAGCACAAGAGTTGTGAATGGAACAATAGAAGCAGGCTTCATTATAATGAATGAGGCTCCACTATGAGCCTTAGACACATTTAAAAATAAACGTCTTACCACTGTACTCATCTTGCGCTTGCCATCTGTTGCCCGAAGCAAACACTTGTTTTCTGCTGGTTCTGCGGTAGTCTCTACACTCTTCTTTGGTAGTGGCTTGGTGCGCCCATCATCTGCAACCAACAAAAGCCGCTTCAATTCCCACAGGAGAATTTAAAAAAATTCTAAAATGCAAGTTGTTTAGCTCAATACTTTGCTTTTAAATGGGAAATTATAAGAAAAGGTTAACAAAAACAAGATTTATGAAGTGCAAGACCGAGAGCTAAAACAAGAAGGCCAAGGAACATACAGTGCCCTCCAGAATTATTGAAACGGTGAAGTAAAATTTGTTATTTTTTCTATATACTCAAGAAATTCTGATTTGAGATCAAAAGATGAATATGAGGCAAGAGTACACAAGGTCAGTTTTTATTTATTGGTATTTCTATGTATATACACTACATGGCCAAAAGTATGTGGACACCCAGACATCACACCCATATGTGCTCGTCGAACATCTCATTCAAAAATCATGGGCATTAACATGGAGTTGGTGCCCCCTTTGCTGCTATAACAGCCTCCACTCTTCTGGGAAGGCTTTCCAATAGATGTTGGAACATTGCTGTGGGGATTTGCTTCCATTCAGCCACAAAAGCATTAGTGAGGTCGGGCACTGATGTTGGGCGATTAGGCCTGGCTCGTAATCGGCGTTCCAATTCATCCCAAAGGTGTTCGGTGGGGTTGAGGTCAGGGCTCTGTGCAGGCCAGTCAAGTTCTTCCACACCGATCTTGACAAACCATTTCTGTATGGACTTCACTTTGTGCATGGGGGCATTGTCATGCTGAAACAGGAAAGGGCCTTCCCCAAACTGTTGCCACAAAGTTGTAAGCACACAATCGTCTAGAATGTACTATACCACATCTGTCACAATCTCCGCCTGACCACTTTGAAACTTGTCTGCAACGCTACCAGATTTCTGAAATATTTCTATCAATGCTTTTTACACAATTTTCACTAAGCAATCGTCCTTCGCCAAATTTCTCCTGAAACAAATCCTGCATCTCAGGAATGCACTTCCCATAATCGCAAAAAAAAAAAACTATGCTGCACCGAAAAAAAAAAAATCTTTCAATGTCTGGACAATTATTTATGGGTTGCCTAGCGATAAACCATGAACATCCAGCTAGCAGAAGCTCACTTGAGTTGTCTCTCAGCCGGTGGGTATGTTACTTGAGCGAGTCAATGACACAAAGTAAACATGCTTACATTATAATTTTATTAACCCAAACGAACCCTAACGAACACACAAAATAATTATTTTCTACAGTGCACTTGCTTTTTGAAACACCCTGTACAATCACAACATTATTTAATATTGATAGCAGGCAGACCGACAGAGCTAAAGTCAAGGGTTCGTGCAAGAATCACCTCGGGATCACTTGACAATCAGGGGCATGCCACGTGAGATTAGTCTGTGAATAGCTTCAATCACCTAAATAGCACTCTGATCCGTGACGAGTAGACCATCTTCTACTCACATGGAGAATTGGCCGAAATATACAAAAATCCATTCATGTCACTTGTTGTGTTTCTCACACTACTCATAAGGATTTCCAGAATCGTGGATGCCTCCTTGAGTCGGAGTGTAAAAAGTGTGCAGTGTATTTATTTTTAAACTCAAGAAACTAAATGCAGGAAATGATGTTATTGTAGCGGTTCCCGCTGAAGGTACACAATCGCCTTGCACCTGCCAGGACGCGGCCAGGGCGCGATCGCCATGCCGGGCTCGTCCGGACGGGCCCAGACGCGCTTCTCCTGGGCATGCCCAGACTCGCTGTTCCCGGGCACGCCCGAACCTCCCGGGCACGCCCGGTCTCGTCTTTCCCGGGCATGCCCGCTCTCGCCTTTCCAGGGCTCGCCCAGAGCGCCCGGGCACGCCCAGCCTCGACTTGCCAGGCCACGTCCAGGACGCCCGGGCATGTCCAGACTCGCCTTTCCAGGGCTCGCCCAGAGCGTCCGGGCATGCCCGCTCTCGCTTTTCCAGGGCTCGCCCAGAGCGCTCGGGCACGCCCAGCCTCGACTTGCCAGGCCGCGTCCAGGACGCCCGGGCATGTCCAGACTCGCCTTTCCAGGGCTCGCCCAGAGCGTCCGGGCATGCCCGCTCTCGCCTTTCCAGGGCTCGCCCAGAGCGCTCGGGCACGCCCAGCCTCGCCTTTCCAGGACTCGCCCTTGACACCCGGGCATGCCCGGTCTCGGTTTTCCCGGGCAAACGCCCCGGCATAAATGTGTATATATATTGCTGCCCGAAAAACGGGCTTGTCAGAATACCTGAGCTGTTTTGTTTCAATAAAGCAACTCGGACGAATTCCGTCTTTGGTCGCGTCAATTCTTTCGACTCGCGTTGGAGCGCAGCTCCTTCACTGGTGACCTACCGACATGGACACGGCAGTGACTCTTAAACTGCCTACCTTCTGGGAGGCTCACGTGGCTGTTTGGTTCACCCAGGCGGACTCCCAGTTCGCCCTGCGAGGCATCACCGCGGACGACACCCGCTTCCACCACGTCGTGGCAGCGCTCGGTTCCGCCACCGCGGCCTGCGCCTCCTCGAGCACCCGCCGGCTGCCGACAAGTATGACGCGCTGAAGACGCTCCTCCTCGACGCTTTCGCCCTCTCACCGGCGGCACGCGCACGGCGCCTGCTCGACCTGCCCGAGCTCGGCGACACGCGCCCTTCCGAGCGCATGGACTATATGCTCTCGTTGCTCGGTGAGCACTCTCCGGATTTTCTGTTCCGCGAGCTGTTCCTTCGCCAGCTGCCTCACCCGGTACGCCTCGCCCTGGCTGGCACGTCGATCACCGATCCCCGCGCCCTCGCCAGGGAAGCCGATAAGATCTCCTCGGCGGGCCAACACATCGGCGCGGCTACCTGGAGCCTGCCGCCGTCCGAGGCGACGCCCACGACGCCCGAGCGCCCTGCGCGGTTGGAGGCCGAACTGCCGGTGCAACTGGCGGCCGCCACGCCGCGCCGACCGCTTCCGACACGACGGCCGGGGCCTCCACCTGACCAGGCGTGGTGTTATTACCACGCCAGGTTCGGACACAAGGCTCGGACGTGCCGACCCCCGTGCACTTTCGGCAAGTCGGGAAACGGCCGGGCCGGCGTTCATTCCCAGCCATGAGCGCCGGCCACTCGGGCAACTTGCTTTTTATTCGGGACAAAGCGTCCGGGCGGCGTTTCCTTTGTGACACCGGCGCCCAACTGAGCGTCATACCCGCCTCCGAGCAGGACAGGTGGGACGCCGTTTGCGGCCCCTCTTTGGTCGCTGCTAATGGCTCGGCCATACGCACTTTTGGCCCGCGCGACGTCACCCTCTGCTTCGGCAGCCAGCGCTTTCAGTGGACCTTTGTGACTGTCTGCGTCCCCATGGCTTTGCTGGGCGCCGACTTCCTCTACGCGCACGGGCTGCTGGTCAACGTCAAACGTCGTCGCCTTGTCAACGCCGAGACCTTCAGCTCCCTGGCGTGCACGATGAGCAGCTCCGCGCCGACCGAACTGGCGTGCGCCCTCCCGACGGCGAACGAGTTCGCACGCCTGCTCGCGGAATTCCCGGCCCTCACGCGGCCGACGTTTTCGGCCGTCGCAGTGCGGCATGGGATCGAGCACCACATACCCACTATGGGCCCGCCGGTCTACGCCAGGGCCCGACGCCTCGACCCGGCCAAGCTCGCCGTGGCAAAGGCCGTGTTCGACGCGTTGGAGCACATCGGCATCGTGTGGCGCTCCAATAGCGCATGGGCCTCACCACTGCACATCGTGCCAAAGCCGGGGGGCGGATAGCGCCCGTGTGGCGACTACCGCCGCCTCAACGACGCTACCACCCCCGACAGGTACCCGATCCCGCACATCCAGGACTTTTCCGCCCGTTTGGCGGGACGGGTCATATTTTCCAAAATTGACCCGATACGGGGATACCACCAGGTACCTGTCCGGGCGGCCGACGTCCCGAAGACGGCCGTCATCACGCCGTTCGGCCTGTTCGAATTTTTGAGGATGCCGTTTGGCCTCAAGAACGCGGCCCAGGCATTCCAGCGCTTAATGGACGGCGTGCTGCGCGACCTGCCATTTCTTTTCGTCTCTCTGGACGACATCCTCATCGGCAGCACGTCCCGCGCCGAGCACCTCCTCCACCTCCGAACACTGTTCGGTCGCCTCAGCGAGCACGGCTTAATTGTCAACCCGGCCAAATGCCACTTCGGCACGACGACCGTTGACTTTTTGGGCCACCGCATCACCAAGACCGGGGCCGTGCCGCTGCCGACCAAGGTCGAGGCCATCACCACGTTCCCGCGTCCCCGTTCCATCAAGGCCCTACAAGAGTTCCTCGGCATGGTGAATTTTTATCACCGATTCGTGCCTCGCGCTGCTCAGCTCATGCGGCCCCTTTACGAGGCCCTCCGGTGCAAGCCGGCCAAGCATGACATCGTTTGGTCCGCGGCCATGGACGCGGCCTTCGCGAGCGCAAAACGGGCCCTCGCCGACGCAACGCTGCTGGCTCACCCGGTGCTCAACACGCCCATCGCCCTCACTACGGACGCCTCCAACTACGCGGTGGGCGCCGTCCATGAACAATGGGTGGACGGGGTTTGGCAGCCACTCGCTTTTTTCAGCCGGCAGCTCCGGCCGAACGAGTTAAAATACAGCACGTTCGACCGCGAGCTGCTCGGTCTATTCCTGGCCGTTCGCCATTTCCGACACCTCCTGGAGGGCTGCCCGTTCACGGCTTTCGTCGACCACAAGCCGTTGGTCTACGCAATGGCCAAAGTCACGGAGCCGTGGTCGGCCCGCCAGCAGCGCCACCTCTCCGCCGTGTCGGAATTCACCACGGACATCCGGCACGTCGCCGGCAAAGACAACGCCGTGGCCGACTGTCTTTCTCGGGCCAGCGCGAACGCGGTCCACCTCGGCGTGGACTTCGCGCTCATGGCGGCCGACCAGACCACCGACACCTCGGTGCAGGCCCTCCGGGCGGCGGACACGGGCCTCCGCCTGGCCGACATCCCCTTCGCGGGCACCGTCCTGCTCTGCGACGTCTCCCAGGGCCAGCCTCGCCCCATCGTGCCCGTTTCCTGGCAGCGCCGCATCTTCGCCTCCATCCACGGCCTTTCTCACCCGGGCCGGAAAGCTTCTCAGAAGCTGGTGTCGGCGCGTTTCGTCTGGCACGGCCTTTGACGGAACGTCCGCGACTGGGCCAACGCCTGCACGGCCTGCCAGCGGGCCAAGGTCCACCGCCACACCCAGGCCCCACTAGCACCTTTCACCGTGCCTGCACAGCGTTTCGACCACGTCCACGTGGACCTGGTGGGTCCCCTGCCCCCATCGCGGGGGTTCATCCATCTGCTCACCATGGTGGACAGGACCACCAGGTGGCCGGAGGCCGTGCCCCTCACCTCCACCACCACCGCCGACGTGGGGCAGGCGTTCATCGCCACCTGGGTCGCGCGCTTCGGCGCACCGGCGGACATCTCGTCCGACCGCGGCCCACAGTTCACGTCCGAACTTTGGGGCGCGGTCGCCCGTTCGTTGGGGTCACGCTGCACCGCACCACGGCCTACCACCCCCAAGCCAACGGGTTGTGCGAGCGGTTTCACCGCTCCATGAAGGCCGCACTCATGGCCGGCCTTCAGGACGACGGTTGGACCGACCGGCTGCCGTGGGTCCTTTTGGGCCTCCGCACGGCCCCCAAGGAGGACCTCCGGGCGTCCGCCGCCGAGCTCGTCTACGGCCAGCCGCTCCGCGTCCCGGGCGAGTTCGTGCCCGATGCTACCAGTCCCTGGTCCGCCGCACACCAGCGCTCGGACCTCCAGGAGGCCGCCCGATGATTTGCGCCCGTGCCAACGTCCCGCCACGGTGGCCCCCAGTCCTACGTCCCCCCGGCGCTTCGCACAGCGGAGTACGTCTTTGTGCGTCATGACGCGCACCGGGGGCCACTCCGGCCGCCGTATGACGGGCCCTTCCGGGTCCTGCGACGGGGCGACAAGTCCTTCGTCGTCGACGTCGGCGGCCGGTCGGACCGGATCTCTGTGGACCGCCTCAAACCGGCGCACGTGGACGTCGACCGACCACCACGGTTGGCCCTTCCTCCACGGCGAGGCCGCCCCCCGTCCACAGTTCCCCCCGCTCGACCACCCACCACCTGATCGGACCCCCCCCCCCCCCCCACGACCCTCCAGGGGTCGCTTCGGCCGGGTCATCCGGACCCCCCTTAAATTGACCCTGCTGGTGCAGGTCGATTCTGGAGGGGCGTGTGTAGCGGTTCCCGCTGAAGGTACACAATCGCCTTGCACCTGCCAGGACGCGGACAGGGCGCGATCGCCATGCCGGGCTCGTCCGGACGGGCCCAGACGCGCCTCTCCTGGGCATGCCCGGACTCGCTGTTCCCGGGCACGCCCGAACCTCCCGGGCACGCCCGGTCTCGTCTTTCCCGGGCACCCGCTCTCGCCTTTCCAGGGCTCGCCCAGAGCGCCCGGGCACGCCCAGCCTCGACTTGCCAGGCCGCGTCCAGGACGCCCGGGCATGTCCAGACTCGCCTTTCCAGGGCTCGCCCAGAGCGTCCGGGCATGCCCGCTCTCGCCTTTCCAGGGCTCGCCCAGAGCGCTCGGGCACGCCCAGCCTCGACTTGCCAGGCCGCGTCCAGGACGCCCGGGCATGTCCAGACTCGCCTTTCCAGGACTCGCCCTTGACACCCGGGCATGCCCGGTCTCGGTTTTCCCGGGCAAACGCCCCGGCATAAATGTGTATATATATTGCTGCCCGAAAAACGGGCTTGTCAGAATACCTGAGCTGTTTTGTTTCAATAAAGCAACTCGGACGAATTCCATCTTTGGTCGCGTCAATTCTTTCGACTCGCGTTGGAGCGCAGCTCCTTCTTTATTGCATTTAAAAATCCAAAAGGGAAAAGGCCTGGGATTTTATTTGTGTGTATGTTTGTGTCACACAACCCAAAGGTTCTTGAATCAATGTATGTCCAACCGGTGTGTGCATTTTTTTTTCGAAGGCTGCATTTATTTGAGAGATAAAACACCAGCTCCACACGAACCACACCGACATGGCGCTGTACACAGCAGAGCAACTGATGACAGGCTCTTCTTCTCCCCTATCGTCTCACTCTACTTTACCATTTAACCATTTCAACATACACAGACCAGGAACATTTGCAAAAGCACCTCCCTCTACAAATTACTCATCAATACTAGACCGTTCTACAAGCAGAATACCCTAAAGGTTTTAACACGAGATGGTTCAACATCTGGAAATAACCAAAAACATCTCAAGCTCTTGTGATCTTTCCATACAACTTAAAATCTAACTACCATATTGTGACTTCTTACCTTCCTTTTGTTCTAGTTAGCTATTACAAAGTCAAATATAATAAACCATTAATTCCGTGTCTAATAATAAGTATACAAGCGATAATATCACATTGAACCAGTACACCACCTAACCGTCACTCGCTCATAATTTGTACAGTTGTCTTGACTGGCAAACACGACAGTTATGTTTTTCAGACATGAACAATCGCCTGAGATTCACAATGGTAAATTGGCCCATAGCAAGGAAGATTGGGATTGGAAAGGGAGAAGGGCATTAGATTAAACAAATATGTGATGCTGTAGGCCTGAAGAATGAAGATAAAAAAAAAAAAAGACGAAGCAAGATCCATCCCGACATCTTTACCCTGCGCATGCGAAGCGAAAAACGGGGTTAAGCAATTTGGTTGTCTGTCCATCCTCATTATCAATTTACGATCGAGGAACAACTTATTTGAATTGAATGTTATATTTTGAACACAAATCAGAACACGAATAGGAAGACAAGTTTGCCATTTTACAGTACTTTGGCTCTGAATTTGACACGATCACGCAAGCACAGAGGAGAGACTAAATATTTTTTATGCTGTTTGCCTGCCTGGCAGTCAAATATAATTGAAAGTCATTCCAAACAGGAAACCTACTGTTTTTAAAGATGTTATGTTATAAACGACACAAACAACAGGCACAAATAACGAATGTAACATGTTGGATAGGGTAATGTCATAGTGTAGCGGTTACCGGAAGCATGACACAATCACCTTGCACCGGCCGATGACGTAACCGGCGGGCGGTTACTTGCCCGGACTCGCCCGGACGTGTCCGGACTTGCCTTGCCCGGGCGGACTCTCGATTTGCATACCACGCCCCGTTGAGAGGCGTGGCTGACTTATTTGCATACCACGCCCCGCCTGAGAGGCGTGGCTTTTGTGTGGTGAACTCAGGATATAAATTGCCGCCCGTGTTAACGGGCTATTCAGTGCTTTTGAGTTCTTTCGAGTTGAGCTAGAATAAATAGCTCAGTGAAACTTCGTTCCTGGTGTCGTCCATTTTGTCCGGCTTTATCGTGCGAGCATAGCTCCACAATAGACACTGGGTAGAACGATGGTAAAACGTGGAATTAATTTATCTATACACCTTTACACCTCTTTAAACCTTTATTTAAAATGAACTAGCCGATGCACCCGGCGTTGCCCGGGTTCTTTTTGAATGAATTTACTACTATAATTCAGCTTTTACTCGCGGCCATAGAAGATCGACTACTATAATTCAGCTCAACTTTTAATTGTGAAATGGACCCAGCCCGGCCGAGGCGGCCTCGACACCTAGCCTATAACCTTCGAGGTTTCCTCCTATCTTTCACCATTTCATTTTTTTCCATTTTTCCTTTCAGGAGATTAGCGCGTGCAGACAAACAAACAAACAAACAAACAAACAAACAAAAACTTTCTTTTATATATATAGATTATATATTTGAACACTGTAGAACACAAATCACCGACATAATACACAATATAGGGTGGTGTATGTAATAGCTGTCAAGCACAGCCCCTGGGAAGTGGGCGTGGCATGTGAGAGGGTGCAGTATGAGGGTGAAGAAGATGCTGCTGATATGGTTATGTACAATGCCGATTGATGATGCGTTTGTTTAATGGTGATCAATATTGCCTCTATCAATAATTCAATAATCTATCAATAATTCAATATCAATAATATTGCCTCTATCAATTGCCAAAGGCTAACCCCCGCTATAGCGGGGAAAATGGCCTTAAAATGATCATTCATTCATTCATTCAATATTGCCTCTATCTTTTAAACTGACTCAACATTGTCTTATTACAGTATGCATTTAAGTACTGTACATACTTCTTTATTTTGTTAAATTATCTTTTAAAATAATTATTTTATTAAAATTAAAAGTATATTCCATATTTGACACTGAATGGTGGTGACTCGTGCTCTATGAACTCTCTAGTTACCCTTGCCAGAAGAGAGGGTATTGCATTTGAGTCCGTTTGTTTTGTCCGTTTGTTTTTCCGCACAGAATAAATATGATTTTCTCTGCAACCGTTGGTCCGATTGACAGGAAATTTTCACCATAGGTGCAACTCCACCTGTATAATTTTTTTAATGATAATTCTGAAGTCATAAGTCACGTGGTACAGGCGCCATCTTGGAAAAACCGAAAATACTTGCACCTCTATATCTCCGAAAGCGCTGCATAGAACAAATTGAGGCATGGCTCATTGCAAAGAAGTCTCCATGGGGAATAACATATGTTAATGATTTCATAGGTGCCTCCATTATGACATCATAATTCGGCAAGTACAAAACTTCATCCGATCAAGATGAAATTTCTTGAGCATCATCTGTGGATAAATAGGTGGAGAAAAAAATAATAATGATGATGACGTCATCGGTCACATGGTTCGGCCGCCATATTTGTTTCAAACACAAAAGCCTTAAAAACACTAAAAACACATCCTGGCGAGGGTCTGCAATCTCATTGCTTTTTTGTTTCTTATGCAATTGGCTAATGTATCAACCAATGTATAATGAAGAACTAGTCTTGTTTGTGAAGGCTAGTTTCGATCTGCATCTGCAGACATAAATCAATGGATAAAATCAATACATTGAGGTATGTTAACCACCATGGTAAACAGAGAGAAGCTGACGTTTCAGTCGTTCACCCTTCGTCGGAGCAAAAGAGAGAGACGGGATAATCCTTGCACTTGGTTGGATAAGTTGGTTTCACCAGATAAGACCAAGACCGACACAAACACACTGACACACACACACACGTCGTGATTTATACACATATTATATGTGACAGGTTGTACTGTATATTGTACACACACATTATACGTGACAAATTTATATATACAGTATACACATATTATGCATGACATATAATACTGTATATTATATACACATTATACTTGACATGTCAAACTGTATATTATATTTCCACATTAGTGACATTATATTGTTACGGTTTTCGCGTGACCCTCCTGCCCTTACCAAGGGGCGATTAAGCCCCTTGTTCTTTTTGGGTCGTCGCAACCAAGAGACTTGAGTCGCCACTTCCGGTCGGACGAGAGACAGGGTTTCGGGACGATATTCGCACGTACCTAAGTACTCACGCCGCCGAGGAAGCGGGGATCAAGTCTCGCACGAACCACGCGTAATTTGAGTACGTCCGAGCGGATGGCGTACCACGTGGTCCGTGCAGTTACCTGGTATTGGAACCCGATTAGAGCGATAATTCGTACCACGCTTAGTCGATAGATGGAAAGTACGAAACGGTCGAATCAAAGAAATAACACGTTTAATAATTATTATTTACAATGATTGGTAGAAGCAGAGACACAGGGCAGATCTTATACAGTCTTAGCTTATTCCCCAGACACGGGCCGGGTTCACACTCACAGGGGGAATGAAAGAAGGATGGTGTTCATGCGCTGAACGCGCCGGCTCCGTTGTGGTTCAGGAACAGCTCGCCCGGCGTGGCCCTCCGCGGTCACAGCACGTCCCTCGATGAAGGCAAGCAGGCAGGCGGGAGGGATCCTTGCGGCACGTCTCTCAAATAAAGGCAGGCTGGCGAATATGCGCGTCTCTCGCCCGGCTCGGCAGTTCCTCACAGCGCTATTAATCAACGGCGCGCTTTCACTCACGTAACTCAATAGGGGATTTGCCTCAAGCTCAACCGAGCGTTCAACTTGTTCAAGCGCCTCTCCCCTCAAAACTGCTCGACTTCTTTCAGCGCACCTCTCCTCAGAACTTGTTCAAGCGCCTCTCCCCTCAAAACTGCTCGACTTCTTTCAGCACACCTCTCCTCAGAACTTGTTCAAGCGCCTCTCCTCACAACTGAGGTGGGGGATTTGCGCAAAAGGGTTATATTGCCACGCCCTTAGCCCGCATCGAATGTTCCAAAAACCACGCCTTTTGACGCAGTGCTAAGCCACTCCCTTCGAGCCCTGATTGGCGGCTCGTGCTTACCGTCACTCCTTCCCCGCCTTCCTTCGCCCTTGATCGACATGTCCATGCCTGCCTCGTGGCATTTCGTGCCAAAGCCAAAGTATCGAGGCGGCATAAAGCATTGGAAGGACCTAACTCTCATTATTCTACTCAACGCAAAACTAACACAGGAAAAGGACTATGCTTACATTTACTAAGAAATAACTGAACTATCGCGAGGCTACGTGTTGTAGTGTGACTAACTATGAAGGGGAAATTAACCTTTTATTGCAAAAACACAAAACCGCAACAATATACACATATTATACGTGACAAATTATACTGTACATTATATACACATATTATACTGTACATTATATACACATAGTATTTGAGACATTATATACACACATTATACTTCTACTATATACACGCAACATGGGCTATGTGGTTGGGGCTTCATGTGGGGGTGTGAGGGACCGGGAGAGCACATAAATTTTCTATGTAAATGTGTACCATGTAGCGCCATCTGGTGATGGTGACAGAGGCTATTACAATTTCCTTTTTTACCTGGGCAACACAAGTTATGAAGCACTCTTTGCATGGGAAAAATTTTCCTCCTTCCCCTCCTCCCCCAATATTATATACACACATAGACTTGCCATGTATCATATATTGTATACACACATATTATACATAACACATTGTACTGTATATTATAAACACATACACAGACTTGACATGTACCGTATATTGCATGCACACATTATACATGACATGTTGTACTTTATATTATACGTCACATGTTATGCTGCATATTATACACACGATACTTGAAATGTTGTACTGTATATTATGTACACAGATAGACTTAATATGTACTGTATATTATATACACACATAGACATAACATGTACTGTATATTTATATACACACATAGACATAACATGTACTGTATATTTATATACACACATAGACATAACATGACCTGTATAATATGAATACGCATTGCGTAGAGTGAGAGCTTCGTCGACAATAGTCAGTCGATCGAGTACGCAGCCCTCGTAAACATCTGTAGGCCTAGGCCTAGCTAGGCTAGGTTGTTTGATCTTGGGCTTAGAATTAAAATTCAAATTAATTTTATTGAATGGATAGATTGGGATAGAATGCAGGACTTGCCTACTGTAGGCTATATAGTCTAGACTTATAGTCGACTGGACCAGGTACAGAGGTCCGAATGGCAGGTACGTACTGAAATCGGTGTACCTGGCTTAAATGAAGTCGGCGTAGCTGGCGGAAAACTGAAGCCGGTGTAGCTGGCGGAAAAAAGAAGTCGGTGTAGCTGGCATAAATGATGAGCGGTTTCGAATTCAAAATCCGTTCTGTACAGTACTGTATTGTAATTTATTGATTTTAATCACCAAGTGAAAATAATTTTAATGAGCAGGTGAAAATAATTTATCGGTCGCGCCAGACCAAAGCAAGATCACGTGAGCAAGATGCTTTTATGAAAAAGCGAACAATGAACAATAACTGAATTCATTTACATATATATTGTTGCGGACATGGGGGACGGCACTCCCACAAGCAAGGGGGGGTTAATCCCCTTGTCCTGTTAAGCTGGCCGTCCGACCGTTCCTGGGGGTATTGCGCTCCTTCCGGTCGGAAGCAGGGCGATACTCCGCCCGAGCCACGGACAAGATGGTAATTGCCGAGCGGTTTAGTAATCCGAGGCTCGAGCCGTTAGCGGCAGACTAAACCCGATTATAAAGCGGTTGACTAAATCGTGCCACGTATATTCAAATGAAAAAAAAAAAAACCACCTTTAGAGGCCATTTTTCCCCGCAAGCGGGGGTTGGCCTTTTCGGGAACTGTGGTTGTTGTTGTTTTTCGGTCCCCTTTTTGAAGCGATGTTTTACGGCCGGATGCCCTTCCTGACGCCAGCCCTTTTTGCCGCCTTTAACGACAACCAGGGAATTACCAGTGAACTGGTACTCAATTTGCCGACCTCGGAAGGTATGACAGGCTGAGTCAACCCCCCCTGGCGTAAATTCAGCGATTGACCGGGATTCGAACCCAGGATCCTAGGATTCCTAAGCCGGCACCCTAGCCGCTAGCCCAACACCAGGGTATATTCAAATGAAAGAAGGGACGAAAACGATCGAATGAGAAAGAAACCAAAGGTAAGAAGGAACACGGGTTTATTACTATCTATAAGAGGAAAACGAAAGGGAGAGAATATACAGAAAGAGAAGAAGCAGACACAGAGCAAACCTTAAAAGTCTTATATTAAATCCCAGACAACAAACAGGACAGACCACAGACTTACACGACAAGGGAATTGCAGGCAGGAATGGCTGGAAGAGGGTTCGGAGGAAAAGCACAGCGAGGAGGTCCGCTTCAAATCCACGCTCCGGGCTGGAAAACGAGCAGCCGGCGGCAGCCCCACGTATACGGTTTCAGCGGCGAAAACCCGGCAGGCAGCGCGGTTTATGCTGCCGCTGTCTTGGCGACCCGAGCGCACCGACTCTTGCACCCCACCGATGCTCGTGCTCAAAAAGCTGCTCGGTGCTCATCTCTCCCTCCTCTCTCGGTTCTTCCTCCTCCGTCATCTCCGTAAGCAGTCCCTCTCCTTGCCTTTATCGGGGGTCGCCGAATCAAGCCGCGGTTCCTCGGGCTATGCCCATATTGGAGCTCACCGCAGCCCTGGTTGGCTGGTTAGGGCTTACTGGCCACGCCCCTGACGGGTTGATGACACGGCCACGCCTCTTCCTCGGCGTTCCGCCCCCTTTTTCCTGTCCTTGGCCTCGTGCGTAATGGAGTTCTGGCTAGATGGTAAAAGAACCCTTACTGCCATTGAGGATAGAAAACCATTCGTACTGGTGTTGAAGAGCTTGGGCCTATTCTTATTTCATTAATGCAACATAGATTCAACTATTGGAAACACAGCCTTACCAGAAACACATATTACTGAAATAACTATAGAGAGACCTATGGTGGCCTACGTGTTGCGATGTGGACTAACTAGGGGACGACCTTTGACCTTGACAATGAATGGAGGTATTTACACAAAGAGAATTATTTACAAAGGGGTATATTTACAACACTTTACACAGTGCAGGGTTCTCAAAACCCCAACAATATATATTGATTTTAATCACCAGGTGAAAATAATTTATCGGTCACGCCAGACCAAAGCAAGATGGCGGATCATGTAAGGGACAAGATGGCGGATCATGGAAGGGACAAGATGGCGGATCATGGAAGGAACATTTCAAATGACAATATGAAATTTTGTTCCCAAGGAAATGGGGAAAAATTAGAATTTTTTTTGTGAAATTAGAAAAAAAAAATTGTGAAATTTGAAATGAAAATTTGAATGGATTTACATATACATGCAATTGGCATAGAGGTTCGCTTACGAAGCTCTCTATTATATACACACATAGACTTGACATGTACTACTGTACATTATATACACATTATACTGTATATTATATAAACACATATTGACCTGTTGTAGACATACACATTACACAGGATATATAGCTTACTGTATATTATATACACATTATACTCGACATGTACTGCATATTTTATACACACATATTATACATGACACGTTGTACAGTATATTATATACACACGAAACTTGACATGTTGTAGTGTATATTATACACATACATAGACTTGACATGTACTATATATTATATACACACAGACTTGACATGTACTGTATATTATATACACAAATATTATACGTGACATGTTATACAGTATATTATATACACACATATTATACGTGACATATTATATTGTACATTATATACACACATATTATACGTGAAATATTATATTGTACATTATTTTATACACATAATTATACATGACATATGATACTGTACATTATTTACACACATATTATACGTGACATATTATACTGTATATTATATGCACATATAGACTTAACATGTACCGTACATTGCATGCACATATTATGCTTGACATGCTGTACTATATATTTAACGCACACATATTATCCATGACACATTATACTGTGTATTATATGCACATATTATATGTGACATGTTGTACTGCATATTATATACATACGCACACACACACACACACACACACACAAACACAGCGCGCACACATACACACAGAGCACTCACATACACACAGAGCACTCACATACACACAGAGCACTCACATACACACAAAGCACTCACATACACACAAAGCACTCACATACACAGCGCGCGCACATACACACAGAGCACTCACATACACACAGGGCACTCATATACACACAAAGCACTCACATACACACAAAGCACTCACATACACACAAAGCACTCACATACACACAAAGCACTCACATACACACAAAGCACTCACATACACACAAAGCACTCACATACACACAAAGCACTCACATACACACAAAGCACTCACATACACACAAAGCACTCACATACACACAAAGCACTCACATACACACAGAGCACTCACATACACACAGAGCACTCACATACACACAGAGCACTCACATACACACAGAGCACACACATACACACAGAGCACACACATACACACAGAGCACACACATACACACAGAGCACACACATACACTGCACGCACACACACAGCGCACATGCACTGTGCGCGCTAAACTGTGCTCGTTTATTTTTCAAGATATTTCACTCACAACACATATATGCACACACACAGCGCGCACACACACAGCGCGCACACACACACACAGCGCGCACACACACACACAGCGCGCACACACACACACAGCGCGCACACACACACACAGCGCGCACACACACACACAGCGCGCACACACACACACAGCGCGCACACACACAGCGCGCACACACACACACAGCGCGCACACACACAGCGCGCGCACACACAGCGCGCGCACACACACAGCGTGGACGTGGACACACACAGCGTGCGTACACACACACACTTTACTTTCCCCCTCCCTCGTCACTCACATTTCTTCATCGTGATGTACACGGAACCCGCCGCCATTCGATGCTTTTGGAAGAGACGCGTGAGTTCGGTGAGAAACTGCGATAAAAATTAAACAATTAAAGGTTTACACAAGACAACATGAACAAACATTAGGAAATTCTCAAAACCACGCCATTCATGCATATGCCATATGTCATACACAAGACGTGGCTCTCACCGAATCGTTCTCCATCAACACCATACTGCGCTTTAACCCGGAAGTAGTCCTTGAAACCTCGTTATGTTATTTTCCTTGTTGTTAGATAGGAATATCCAACGACACATTTATATACCCCGATCCATAAAATGCAACCGTTATTCTCATGTTCAAAAATACTGATGATTAGCGAAATCTGTCTGAGAGCGGCAAATCTCGCGAGAATATAAATGTAAAAGTTACCACCGAGGTTTCCATTCCAAGATCTCAAGGGTGTGTTCAGTTACCTAGCAGGTTGGTAGCGCTCGCTAAGCCTGCCGTTCCTTATCAACGGGTTTGAATGGAGTGCTTGCTTCATTTCTTAAGCCGCTTGGCGAGCGCTCTATAAGAAACTTGGTAACTGAACACACACAGTTTGATTTGACGTCTACTGGACATAATATGACCCGACTGCAAAGCCGCAATGAGCCGGCAAAGCCAAAGCCTCTTGCCACTATTTTACCCATCACTATGGCATCAGTAGGTTAGGTAGTTGGTAGTAGGTAGGTGGGTGATTATCAAATTGCGGTAGATTTTGTGTCCGAAGGACTAATCTTCCGTTTAAATGCTGTTACTGATAATATTGTCCTTATTTTTTGTTGTGTACAGGTTAATTAAACATTAGTTAACGATATGATGGTTGAAATTCACATCTGGGATTTAATTTTTTGTGTGAAAAAAAATTTCAAAGTCTGTGTACCTATGAAATATCTCTGTCCAAGACGAACATTTTCAGAAAGTTACTTCATTTATCCGCAGTAAACAATGTGTTGAGAAAATATTAAGCCCCTGTTTCATCAAGTGATTTGTATTGTACAATGTGCTGACGAAATAAGCTAATTTGTGACCTCCTTATATTCATCACTGAACCGAAATGCACATGTCCCTGAGTTGAAGTCCCCCCTGTTACCCTGTCCAATAAAGCCAGCCTGTGTCTGATTTTACCATATTTCATTAATGTGTCCAGTACAGTTTGCAGCATATAAGTTCTCATTTCCAGCATGGAAGAAAAAAGTTGAACAAAGAAGTGATTGAGGAAATTTTTTTCAATAATAAGTTGGTGAGTATTGCACGTCAAACAGAAATTGTCCACACTGTTATACATTCATCATTTATAAATACTAGGGCATGCCCGTACTATATCTATATCTAAAATTATATCCCCCCCCCCTCTATTTACATGAAATGGTTTGGTCCATGAAATGTTTTGGTCCATTCGCAACGCCAAAGCGAACGGCGAACGCTTTACATGAAATGGTTTGGTGCATGAAATGTTTTGGTTCATTCGCAACGCCAAAGCGAACGGCGAACGGCTTGCGAGTACAGTGACAATCCCCCCGGGGTTTTTATTAGTTTTAAAACATAGTTTAACGCCAACATAGCGCCAACATAGTTTGCAAACGTGAAATAAATGAATACGCTCTCAAATGTGCCATCCGAGGCAGAGTGTGTCCGCCACGTTCGGCACACGCGATAGCTCGCTGCTCTCTGATTGGTTGAATCGTTTTTTGGACATAGCTCGGTAAGTAATTGTCCGATTAATATGAAACCTTGAAAAGGCACATCCTCGGGTCCCCAGCAACATACCTGGCAAGTTTAAAGTATATCGGACCCGTGGTTGTCGAGAAACAGCGGTCACAGACAAACAAACGTACAAACAAACACACAGAGATTACTGGAATTATAGATAGATAAAACATTCGAAAACACTAATCACGCAACTATATTACAGAATAGTTCATTGAGGCATGGGAGTGATTGGGCGATAATTTGGGAATTAATAATGGAATCAGTGAGATTTGTGTGCATGAAATGTCTCCGCTGTTACTGTCCTCTCTGTTACTTGATTTTCGGTAACGGGGGGGACCAAGCCTAACAGTGGGGACATAATTAAGTAATTAATGCTTTTGCAAGCTCATGATTGTAATATTTCCCGAGAATGTAATATATATACAATATACATCCCAATGAAGGAATGGTAGCTGTTTCATATACACCGCCCAATGAAGGGACGGCAGCTGTCTCATATGTATATGAATGTAACTATATTTTATTAGGGTTACTATCTTGTACAATTATTTTTGTTTTCTTAATCTTAATAGTTTAAATCACCTTATTGCATTATACTGTATGCCGTCAGTATTTTACTCACCTAAATATTGACATGTGGAACTCTGACCACGCCCACTTCCGTCACAGTGCCGTGTCACTTCCTAAACTCAAGAGAATGTTCACACGCCACTAAGTGCTCATCATAAATACATTATTTGTTTCAGGTATGCCACTAAGCGCAGTTGAGAAGCAGAGGCAGTACCGGCAGAGAAGAGATCGTGATCCTGTGAGGAGAGAAGAATACTTGAAGAAGGAAAAGCTACAATGGCAGAAGAGGAAGGAGACGGGGAAGGTTAAGTTGGTGAGTGAGTTGAGTGACAGGGCTGCTCGGAAGTTAAGGAGAGAATGGAAGTTGAGGCGAGCAAAGAACAGAAAATTAGAGAAGGAACGAGCACGAACTTTGGACAAGCTGGTAACTCCGCCAGGTTCACCTACAGAAATCATAGAGGGTGTGACTTCCTCACAACGATCAACTGGAGAGCGAAGACGAAGACGAAATAAAGAAAAGATACTGAAAGAAATGGATGAAATGGCCGACAAACTTGAATACCAGACTCGACAAGCTGACAAATACAGAAAAAGATGGGAGCGACTCAGGCGAAAAATAACCGTTGAGTCTCCAAGAGCAAAGGCAATGTGCCATGGAAGATGATGTACCAGATCCTGAACCAGAGCGGATGCCAGATCCTGAATCAGAGAGTGTGCCAGATCCTGAATCAGAGAGTGTGCCAGATCCTGAATCAGATAGTGTGCCAGATGGTGTGCTGAAGAGTCTTACTGATTCAACTGATATCTCACTACTTAACAAGTATGTTGTGGTGAGCTATGATGGTCGACCATATCCTGGAATTGTCATTGATGAAGACCATGAAGATCTTGAAGTGAAATGCATGCATAAAGTCGGCAAGAACAGATTTTTTTGGCCCATGTTGGATGATATATGTTGGTACAATAAGGATAACTTCATATGTGAAATACCACCACCGGAAAAAGTGACCCTCAGACATCTCCAAATCAATCCCTCAATTTGGCATGCAATTCAATGCCACTTCTCATGAAGAGTTCCATCAACTACAATAATGATTCTTGTCCACATTATGCATTTCATTTCTTTCTATTGTCATGTGGATCAATTTGATGTCCCTTCTGTTACTGTTGGTCCCCACTGTTACTTGGTGTCCCCTCTGTTACTGCATGCAAAAATGGATATATTTCTGAACCTGCACTCATTTCTACCATTGCATCTGTTCTATTGCACTCCTGCAACTATACAAGTTTTGGATGTATTCACATAATTAAAACTGTTCTTGTATTTAAGGACCAAATTTTGAATACAGCTAGCACTGTGTGGTACAGACAGGATACGCTAGATATTAATTGCAATATTATACACCACCATCAATGATTATTACAACGAAAAGTTCCACATATGATAAGAGGACTTATTGCCTCATGTTTGTGCACAATTGTAGAAATGAGCAAGTATTTTAGTATAAGTTGCAATATCACCCTTGACCGTAACAGAGGGGACAAAATGTATTGCGCATTGCTTCTTATTATCTCTGGCATTTAATAAATTTACTTCAAACAGTTTTCGCATGGGTATAGTGTTTCTTCTTAATCATTTTTGCATCATTATAAGAATTTTTTTTTCTTAATTTAACATTATTTTTTGGGGGATTTTAAATATCCAAAATCTACCGCAATTTGATATTCACCCAGGTGTAGTAGGTACCGTACCTGTACTACCTGGTAAGACTTGGTAAAAGAGAAGAGCAGACAGTCCTCCCCAATACCTGCATACAATAAATGTCACAAGAAGCTTAAGGAAGTAACTATACGATGTGCTAGCTTATGGCCTATTTTAAGAAATTTTAACTGGGCTTAACATACGTTTTCACAGTATGTGTGTCGTCTTCTAACTTCAGTCGCTGTCAGGACTGGTTCTCTCCGGGCACTGCGGCTTCCTCCACCAGAAGAAGTTAGCTTGCAGTAAGATCAGTGCCGACAGATCAGACGATAGCGCCGATTCAACGGCAATGTGTGACTGTCGTTAATCAAACCGAGCTTTGTTTCTTTATGTAAACCGCTTATACCGGTAGGTGCAGGACAACATCATAAATCAGACAAACCTACTGAGCATGGGAGCATGGGATTGAAGCCTAATTCGGCTTTTCAGGTCTACCACTAAAGAAGAGAAAAATTTCGAAAATGCTCCAGAGTGGTTTACTTTCCAATTACGTTTCGTGAGAACATTGTTTTTTATCGCGAAAAGAAGGTGATAGACGCTGATAGTGACCTGTAAGTACTCTTGAACATCCTCAACAACACATATATGCTGGTGCGAGCACGCAAACGTCTTTATACACTTTAAAGAAATTTAGCAGTGTACAGTTAAAGTGTAGACTTAAATCGTAGATCGTAAATCGTAAATTATTATAAACAAGCGTTACGCCTAGGTCCCACGTCGGTGAAGTGATGTGAGTTGACAAAGTGGAAGACGCAAGGCGGCCATCTTGGATTTTGACGTGGCGACCGAATTTTCAATAGCGTTCTCCCTTATGCGTAGATACACCCACACACCACATTAGAAGTTAGTAGTTCGTTTATTTTTCAAGATATTTCACTCACAAGGTTCAGACATATATATGCTGGCGGCCATCTTGGATTTTGACGTGGCGACCCAATTTCCAATAGCGTTCTCCCTTATGCCTAGATACACCCAAACACCAGATTAGAAGTTGGTACTTCGCTTATTTTTCAAGATATTCCAGTCACAAGGTTCAGACATACATGGCGGTGGCCATCTTGGATTTTGACGTGGCGACCCAATTTTAAACAGCGTTCTTCCTTATGCCGAGATACACCCAAACACCAGATTAGAAGTTGGTACTTCGCTTATTTTTCAAAATATTCCGCTCACAAGGTTCAGACATACATGGCGGCGGCCAACTTGGATTTTGTCGTGGATTGCACCCACACACCAAATTAGAATTTGGTCCTTCGCTTACGCACGCACGTACGCACGCCCGCACGTACGGACGGACGCACGCACGGAGGGGGAAAACATAGTCCCCCTTTCGCTCCGCAGTGCTACGGGGGACAATTACTAATTCGTAAATTAGTTTGTTCACAAACATTCAGCAGAAGAATACGTTGACTTAGTTTCTCAAAATTTATCTCAGTAAAGGAATATATTTGCATAATGTCACCCTGTTAAAACCTGATTAGCCTCTGGATAGCAATTTGAGTGATTAAATATGGCTTTAGCTTAGGAAATTTGAGCATATGATGAGAACTATTTCGAGCAGCGTATGCTTACACGTGATTCGGTTGTTTTGCACCAACCTCGTTCCCGGCGTTGCAGGCGACACCCTGGTAAGATGTCCTGTGTCGATGGCGCTGATTGGCTGACCTAAGCTGATCGCCGATCAGCTCACAAAATTTCGCAAATTCAGACATAAATGACCATTTGCATTCTGGATGAGATTAAAATTTATAAAATTTCCTTCTTGATTAATTCCGTGAATTCCGTCTCAACTTCGGATATTTCCGGCCGTGAAAAACTATCCCCTACGGCCGCGAGATTTCTAAAAAATAATTCTTCGTCAATTTTAGAATATTTGACGCTGTTTTCAGCCTCCGAAACGCGTAATAAGCTTTTTTGAAATCTTTTTTCAAATGCTCCAATCTCATTGGTTCCGGTGTTTGGTGACGATTTTCGTTGAAGATAACCAGGGCCCTCGCGGGCCCGGGGAACGAGGTTGGTCTTAAAGTATTTTAATTACAAATTAGAGGTGCATGAGATTGTGAATCAAACAAACACGGGTGAAACAAACTCTTATTGAACTTTTTCGCAATTTTTTATGCATACTTCCGCATCCGCAAGATGGCGGCCTCCATGGAGCGATTTGGTGCGTCAAAGCTTCGAAATTCTCAAAGGATCCAGCAAAATCTGGCTTTTGAACATAATACGTACGCGTTCATTCACAACACCGGCTTCACCGGCTACTAGTACCGACTGCAAAGCCGCAATGAGCCGGCGAAGCCAAAGCCTCTTGCCACTATTTTACCCATCACAATGGCATCAGTAGGTTAGGTAGTTGGTAGTAGGTAGGTGTAGTAGGTACCGTACCTGGTAAGACTTGGTAAAAGAGAAGAGCAGACTTCTCCCTCCCCAATGGCAATACCTGCATACAATAAATCTCACAAGAAGCTTAAGGAAGTAACTATACGATGTGCTAGGTTAAGGCCTATTTTAAGAAATGTTAACTGGGCTTAACATACGTTTTCACAGTAAGTGTGTAGTCTTCTAACTTCAGTCGCTGTCAGGCGCCAGGGCTGGTTCTCTGACCCTCCGGGCACGGCAGCTTCCTCCACCAGAAGACGTTAGCTTGCAGTGATTAATTCGGTGAATTCCGTCTCAACTTCGGATATTTCCGGCCGTGAAAAACTATCCGTATTTCTAAACTAAATATGTAAACCGCTTATACCATATTTCTGGCCGTGAAAAACTATCCCATACGGCCGCGAGATTTCTAAAAAATGATTCTTCGTCAATGTTAGAATATTTGACGCCGTTTTCACCCTCCGAAACGCGTAATAATATTTTTTCAAATGCTCGAATCTCATTGGTTCTGGTGTTTGATGACGATTTTCGTTGAAGATAACGAGGTTGGTCTTAAAGTATTTTAATTACTAATTAGAGGTTTCATTAGATTGTGAATCAAAGAACGACGGATGAAACAAACTCCTATTGAACTTTTTCGCAATTGTTTTATGCAAACTTCCGCATCCGGTCGATGGCGCCCACCATTGAGCGCTTTCATTTTAGAAATATTTTTGCAAATGCTCGACTCTCATTGGGTCCGGTGTTTGGTGACGCGTTTTGTTGAAGATAACCAGGCCCGTGCGGGCCGATGTTGGTCTTAAATTATTTTATTAATACATCGGAGGTGCATAAGATTGTGAATCAAACGACGACGGGTGAAAGAAACTCCTAATGAACGTTTTAAATTTGTTATGCATACTTCCGCATCCGCAAGATGGCTGCGTCCACTGCGCTTCGGATTCTCGAGCCAAGGCATAATCAGGTTTTCAACATAATACGTACTCGTTGATTGACAACACCGGCTTCGCCGGCTATAAAACCCCTTTGTACGGCGTAGCCCATAGGGCAAAGCTGTCTAGAACAGTATTTGCCCGTATGTATGTATGTATGTATGTATGTATGTCCCCTCAAACGTATAGACCGATCCGACGGAGGGTTCACGGACGGGCGCCCTCTATAGACGCTGCCATAGTTGGGAGGCGCCGCTTCATTCGGCTTGCTCTCCAGCGTTCAGATTACATGCAGTTACCGGTCTCAGTTCACTTTGCCGAAAGAATATCGATACAAAATATATTTGTTTGTTAGATTCATTGGAGAAGATGGAATCGTGGACTGATGATGTTCGTGAGTGGCCTAGGCTGCAATTTCAAAGTAGGTATTTTATTATTTGATGATGAAATGCAACTTATATGTCATGTTTGTTCCATGAACCATCTTATGTCGTGTAGTCAGTCCCATGTGCTCGTATTCGTGTATTGTGTATTGGGTGCCGAGAGTTTGTCTCCATTTTTGCTCCACTTATTCCTTTTTTATGTATATGTTTTTTAGCCGCGTCGCAGACGCTGCTCATAGAGTGCCCTCTGCTGTTGTTCTTGTTCTTCTTCTTCTTGTTCTTCTTCTTCTTGTTCTTGTTGTTCTTGCAGAGAAGACAAAACCTCAAAGCTCCACCCATTCTGGGAACCATAGCTCCACCCATTGTGGGAGAGGCTTCATATAAACAAATATCCACCATTTTATTAACTCGCATAGCTTTGAGGCCTGTTTTGTAGGCCCGTGGTGTCTTGCTCTCTCACACAGTTTTCTTTCAAATCAAATTCGATATATCATTTCATTTTTCACAGTCGCTAACATAGTTTTAGACTCGGTTGAAAAAAAACGTGAAGAAAATCCGATGAAAGTTGCCCTTTATAGAACGAAATGAATTCTCAAAGGCCTGTAACTTCAAGTCCATTGAGATATATATTTTTAAAATCGCGGCATGGTCAGTCATACACCGCCCGAAATAACAGACGGGAAAATGCCGAGATATATTGTTTGTTTTTTTTAATCGCGGCATGGTCAGTCATACACCGCCTGAAATAACAGACGGGAAAATGCCGAGATATATATATTTTGTTTAAATCGCGGCATGGTCAGTCATACACTGCCTGAAATAACAGACGGGAAAATGCCGAGATATATTAAAATTTCGTCCATTTGATGACAATCGTCACGATGAAATATTTAATTTATACGTCGTCACAATAATGTGGAGAGAGGAGCATAGCTTCGTTCACATGTCGCCACACACAGGAAATTGCCGAGATATATATTTTTTTAATCGCGGCATGGTCAATCATACACCACCTGAAATAACAGATGGGAAAATGCCGAGATATATTAAAAATTCGTCGCCACACACGGGAAATTGCCGAGATATATTTTCACTTTGCACAAAAATAACATCAAGTAATCGAATCAATAGGAATGTCCTGTGCCTATAACATCAACGTTATAGGCACAGCTGCATCTAGGCATTGTGTAACATCGACGCGGCTTTTGTTTTAATTAAAACTTTTTGTCTTGCAAATATATTGGTATATTCTATCCACCTGCCAAAGAGTAAAAACAGCCTCCACAGTGTATTTCAATTTTTTACTTTTTGAAAAATACACATAAAGCTGTTTGTTGATTCCCTTGCTACAAATGAATATTTGCTGCTTAACAGGTGACCTTCACAAAGAGGAAGCGGACGGGGACAACCAACTGACTTGAGTCTAATCATACAACTGATTTGTAAAATAAGATGTATACTACTGTAGCGACCCATGGGTCCCCCAAGCGAGACCAGCAGCAGAATCTCCTTGCTCCAGCCGGTGACGTCACCGGCGGACAACCTCGGTGCTGGGGTGGCTGGTCACGTGACCACCAAAGCGTGCCGCACGTGCGGTTATAATCCTCTGCACCTGTCGGTCACGTGACCACCGAAACACGCATCGCCTGAGAGGCGTGGCTTTCGGTTTCGGTTATGCTTTCTGGTTTGGATATATATGCAGCCCGATAAACGGGCTTTTCAGAGTTCCCAAGTTGGTTTTTACAATAAATATCTTCTCGGATGAGTTTGTGCCTTGCCCATCATTTTGTCCGTCTCATGCTGGAGCACGGGCTCCTTCACTGGTGACCCCGAATTTACGACGCGCGATGGACACCGCAGTGTCCCTCAAACTGCCCACCTTCTGGGAAGCACATGCCGCTGTCTGGTTCGCGCAGGCGGACTCCCAGTTCGCCCTGCCTGGCATAACGGAGGACGCCACTTGATACCATTACCTGGTCGCCGCGCTTGGCTCCGCGACCGCCGCCCGCTGCCTGAGCTTCCTCCAGAACCCGCCCGCTGACGGCAAGTACGACGCCATCAAGGCACTTCTGCTGGGCGCTTTCGCCCTCTCCCCGGCTGAGCGCGCATGACGCCTGCTCGACCTGCCTGAGCTCGGCGATACGCGCCCGTCCGAACACATGGATTACATGCTCGCGTTGCTCGGCGAGCACCCCTTGGATTTCCTGTTTCAGGAGCTCTTTCTTCGCCAGCTCCCGGCCCAGGTACGGGTCGCCCTGGCAGGTACGACCATCGTGAACCCCTGCGACCTCGCCAAGGAGGCCGACAAGATCGCTTCGGCAAGCCAGCTCGCCGGAGCGGCGAGCCAGCTCGTCAGGGTGGCGGCCGGGAGCCTTCCCGCCCACCCGCCCGACGCCCGCGACGCAGTTTCCTTCCCGGAGGCCGCCGGGCCGGTGTGACTGGCAGCGGCAACGCCGCGTCGCCCGGGCCCCACTCGTCGACCGGAGCCCCCGCCGGACCCGGCCTGGTGTTATTTCCACGCCAGGTTCGGGCGGCAGGCCCGATCATGTCGACCCCCGTGCACATTCAGCAAGTCGGGAAACGGGCGAGCCGGCGTTCCCTACCAGCAATGAACGCCGGCCGTTCCGGAAACCTGCTGTTCATCGCGGACCGAGCGTCGGGGCGGCGCTTCCTCTGCGACACCGGCGCTCAGCTGAGCGTCATTCCCGCTTCGGCGGAGGACAGGCGGGCCGCCGTTTGCGGCCCCCCCTTGGTCGCGGCCAACGGCTCCGCCATCCGCACCTTCGGCCCACGCACCGTCACCCTCCGCTTCGGCAGCCAGCTCTGTCACTGGGAGTTCGTGACGGCGGATGTCCACATGGCTTTGCTCGGGGCCGATTTCCTGTGCGCCCACGGGCTGCGGGTCGACGTGAAACGCCGGCGTCTCGTCAACGCCGAAACTTTCAGCTCCCTGGCATGCGCCTTGAGCCGTGCCGCACCCACCGAGTTTTCCTGTGCCCTCCCATTGGCGGACGACTTCGCACGCCTCCTTGTGGAGTTCCCGGCCCTCACACGACCGACGTTTTCGGCCATCGCGGTGCGCCACGGCATCGAGCATCACATCCCCACTACAGGCCCGCCGGTGTACGCCCGGGCTCGCCGTCTCGACCCCGCCAAACTCGCCGTCGCCAAGGCCGAGTTCGCGGCGCTGGAGCGCCTCGGCATCGTGCAGCGCTCCGACAGCGCCTGGGCCTCGCCGCTGCACATCGTCCTGAAGCCGGGGGGCGGATGGCGGCCATGCGGCGACTACCACCGCCTCAACGACGCCACTACCCCCAACAGGTACCCCATCCCGCACATCCAGGATTTTTCCGCCCGGTTGGCGGGGCGGACCATTTTTTCAAAAGTGGACCTGATTCGGGGGTACCACCAGGTGCCCGTCCGCCCGGCCGACATCCTGAAAACGGCCGTGATTACACCTTTCAGCCTCTTTGAATTCCTCCGGATGCCCTTCAGCCTCAAAAATGCGGCGCAGGCGTTCCAGCGCCTGATGGACGGCGTGCTGCGCGACTTGCCGTTCCTCTATACCTACCTGGACGACATTCTCATCGCCAGCACGTCCAGAACCGAGCACCTCCTCCACCTCCGGACGCTGTTCGGCCGCCTCAGCGAGCACGGCTTGATCGTCAACCCGGCCAAATGTGACTTCGGTGCGGGGACGATCTACTTTTTGGGCCACCGCATCACCCGGACCGGCGCCGTGCCGCTACCGGCCAAAGTCGAAGCCATCGCCACTTTCCCGCGCCCCCGCTCCGTCAAGGCGCTGCAGGAGTTCCTCCGGATGGTGAACTTTTATCACCGTTTCGTGCCCCGAGCTGCGCAACTCATGCGGCCCTTGTACGCCGCCCTCCGCGGCCAGCCGGCGAAGCGCGACGTCGTCTGGTCCACGGACATGGACGCTGCTTTCACCGGCGCGAAACGGGCCCTCGCCAACGCCACGCTGCTGGCCCACCCGGTACCCCAGGCTCCCATCGCCGTCACCACGGACGCCTCCGACTACGCCGTGGGCGCGGTCCATGAACAATGGGTAAACGGGGCCTGGCAGCCGCTCGCATTCTTCAGCCGGCAACTCCTGCCCAACGAGTTAAAGTACAGCACCTTCGACCGTGAGCTCCTCGGGCTGTACCTGGCCGTCCGCCATTTTCGCCACCTCCTGGAGGGCCGCCCATTCACGGCTTTTGTCGACCACAAGCCGTTGGTTTTCGCCATGGCCAAGGTCACGGAGCCATGGTCGGCCCGCCAGCAGCGCCACCTCTCCGCCGTGTCGGAATACACCACGGACATCCGGCACGTCGCCGGGAAGGACAACGCCGTGGCCGACTGCCTTTCTCGAGCCGGCGCCAACGCCGTCCACCTCGGCGTCGACTTCACCCTCATGGCAGCGGACCAGGCCACCGATGGCACGGTGCAGGCGCTCCGGGTGGCAGACACGGGCCTCCGCTTGGCTGACGTCCCCTTCGCGGACACGGTCCTGCTGTGCGACATCTCCCAAGGCCGACCTCGCCCCGTTGTGCCGGTCACCTGGAGGCGTCACATCTTTGCTTCGCTCCACGGCCTCTCTCACCCGGGCCGGAAGGCGTCCCAGCGGCTGGTGGTGGCGCGTTTCATCTGGCATGGGCTGCGACGGGACATCCGCGACTGGGCCAACGCCTGCACACCCTGCCAGCGGGCCAAGGTCCACCGGCATACCCAAGCTCCGCTGGCTCCCTTCACCATGCCCGAGCGACGGTTCAACCACGTCCACGTGGACCTGGTGGGTCCCCTTCCCCCATCGCAGGGGTTCACCCACCTGCTTACCATGGTGGACAGGACCACCAGGTGGCCGGAGGCCGTGCCCCTCACCTCCACCACCACTGCTGACGTGGCCCAGGCGTTCAACGCCACCTGGGTCGCGCGTTTCAGCGCACCGGCGGACATCTCGTCGGACCGCGGCCCACAGTTCACGTCCGAACTATGGGGCGCGATCGCCCGCACGTTGGGCATTACCCTACACCGCACCACGGCTTACCACCCCCAGGCCAACGGGTTGTGCGAGCGGTTCCACTGCTCCATGAAGGCCGCACTCATGGCCGGCCTCCAGGACGACGGCTGGGCCGACCGGCTCCCGTGGGTCCTTTTGGGCCTACGCACGGCCCCCAAAGAGGACCTCCAGGCGTCCACCGCCGAGCTGGTGTACGGCCAGGCCCTCCGCGTACTGGGCGAGTTCATTCCCGACGCCACCAGCCCCTGGTCCGCCGCGCGCCAGCGCACGGACTTCCAGGAGGCCGCCCAACGTTTCGCCCCAGTGCCCACGTCCCGCCATGGCGACCCCCAATCCTACGTCCCCCCAGCACTCCGCTCGGCGGAGTACGTCTTCGTGCACCACGACGCGCACCGGGGGCCGCTCCGACCACCATACGACGGACCCTTCCGGGTCCTACGACGGGACAACAAGTCCTTCATCGTCAGCATCGGCGGCCGGGCGGACCGGATTTCGCTGGACCGCCTCAAACCGGCCCACATGGACGTCGGCCAGCCGCCACGGCTGGCTCTCCCACCGCGGCGCGGCCGCCCCCCGTCCACTGCACCCCCCGTCCGACCACCCGCCACCACACCGGACCCCCCCCCCCCCCCCCCCCGCGACTGGCCAGGGGTCGTTTCGGTCGGGTCATCTGGACCCCCCTCAGGTTGACCTTCCTGGATCAAGTCCATTCTGGGGGGGCGTGTGTCACGACCCATGGGTCCCCCAAGCGAGACCAGCAGCAGAATCTCCTTGCTCCAGCCGGTGACGTCACCGGCGGACAACCTCGGCGCCGGGGTGGCTGGTCACGTGACCACCAAAGCGTGCCGCGCGTGCGGTAATAATCCTCTGCACCTGTCGGTCACGTGACCACCGAAAACGCTTCGCCTGAGAGGCGTGGCTTTCGGTTTCGGTTATGCTTTCTGGTTTGGATATATATGCAGCCCGATAAACGGGCTTTTCAGAGTTCCCGAGTTGGTTTTTACAATAAATATCTTCTCGGACGAGTTTGTGCCTTGCCCATCATTTTGTCCGTCTCATGCTGGAGCACGGGCTCCTTCACTACCTTGATTTTTAAATCATTTGTAATGTTTTACTGAGATAAAACTTAATGAATTTTTTTCTCATTAATCTCATTTTCAGATATTTACGAGTATTTTGTCAGTGCGCCGGCATGCGATGACCAGCCAAACAGGAACTTTCGCAGCATCGGCGAAGGGATGAATTATCTTCATTCAGGATGGATTGGTGTTGTTCAACATCGATTTTGTTCAACAGACAGGAACATCATCACTTTGAGAGCTCAAGTTCGATATTCTCAGATGATCAACAGTTACCACAATGTTGAACTTACCGTGGACAAGGACAAGCAGTCAATTTATTTGTGTCAAATGTGACTGCATTGCATCAGAAGGCAGGTGTTGTAGCCATTCCGCAAGGGTAGCTTTCAAGATCAACGAGGCCAACAAGAAAGGTTATGTGGGCGTTTCATGCACTGACCAGTCCTGTATCTGGAACCGCAGCACACAAGAGAACGTACTACCAGACAGCATTGAGAACATTTGTGGTAATAGCAACAAGTCCACGGCCAACAATGTACTCGCATTTGAAACGGGCAAGAGTTTACAGGAACATCTTGATCAGCCACATTTGCAAGTACTTTCTGCCATTCCAGGGACAATGCTTAACCACATGTTGACGGCAAAGCCCCCAGCTAAAAAGCGAAAGACAACCAGGATGCCTGAACATGGAGATCACAGCAGTGAACTTGTGTGTGAACCCTGCAAGGCCACGTTGAAGGATCATATTAAGCTGACAGGACGGGAGGCCACTGAGCTAGCCTCACAAACCACAAACCAGAACTCTGCCTTGTGGACATCACAAAGAAAAATAAGAATCACCAGTAGCATAGCAGCTAGTGTACCGAACAAAGCAGACTCCACGAAACGGGTTACAAACCACATTAATCCAAACTTCAAAGGCAATGCCGCAACAAAGTATGGACAGAAACATGAGCCACATGCTCGCGATCAGTGTGAGAAAGTTACAGGAAGAAAAGTTAGCACGACAGGGCTAGTTGTTCCTCCGGAAGAGAGTTGGCTTGGTGCAAGTCTTGATGGAATCGTCGACCATGAGACCATACTCGAAATTAAACGTCCAACTGAACAAAAGCTAGCAAAACATGGGGGTACCGTTAAGGGACTAGTGGAGAGTGGAACATACGAGGTTCGTCTCAAGGATGGTCAATATTTGTCTGGACCGATGTATGAACAAGGTGATCCATTGTAATTTCTTCATGTTCTTCAATATCAGCTTTATCCATTTCTGCATGCATAGTGAGAGTGGAGACACGCTGCCGTG
This sequence comes from Myxine glutinosa, assembly GCF_964187855.1. Taxonomy (NCBI): domain Eukaryota; kingdom Metazoa; phylum Chordata; class Myxini; order Myxiniformes; family Myxinidae; genus Myxine; species Myxine glutinosa. The sequence continues at coordinate 181,919,668 of NC_136261.1, forward strand.
GAGCAGGTCTTCCTGGTGTCATCTGCTTCTGTGAAAATGGATATACAATTGAATATAAAATGAAGTGTCATGGAAGGATTGTTAGAGTCATTATGGTAAGAAAGAACCAAAATAGAACTTCAATTATGATTTACATTTTTTCCATACAATTTTTTTTCTTCAAAACTTACATGTCTTTTGTATCCCATGTTCAAAGATGGATATGGATGGTCTGAAGTTGGTCTTCCATCACAGAAGTGAACTGAGCACACCTGGGTAATAACAGAAAAGACACAAGCAGAATAGTTTAGATGCAAGGGGCTAGGCTTTATTTGATTGATTTATTATATTTTGTGGGAGGAGTGGGTGCATGCTAGTTTGATACATATGTAACCCCCTGCCTTGCGCCTAATTTACCACTTAGATGGTATCAAACTATGGGCATGGGACATATCATTATCATTAATGGCAAATTGTGTTCATTCTTAATCGAGCGTCTCCTGATATTTTTTTGTAAGAAAAATCCTTGGCTTTCTAAATGAAATTATCTTGTTCATAGTTAAAACAAAATTACTAGCCACGTTGGTTGGCATTTATTCTTTCTTTTTTTTTGCACAGATTTAGTCATGATAGTGAATATTAAAAAAGTAGTTATTTTTACGAAACTTACTGGGCTGTTTGCTTTCGGGCTGAAGTCCTTACGATTGATATGTTTTCAACCACTGCTTCAAGTTTTCAGCGGATGTGTTTGAAGATCCGTTTGGAAAGCGGTGCATTTGGTACGGCTGTAGACACTGGCAATCTTGGCGAGTCGCTGGCATGTGAATTCCACACTATTGTAGCGGTTACCGGAAGCATGACACAATTACCTTGCACCGGCCGATGACGCAACCGGCGAGCGGTCACTTGTCCGGAATCGCCCGGGCGTGTCCAGACTTGCCTTTCCCGGGCGAACACTTGGCTTACCTATTTGCATACCACGCCCCGCCTGAGAGGCGTGGCTTTTGTGTGTTGAGCTTTACTTATAAATTGCCGCCCGTTCGATGGGCTGATTCAATGCTTTTGAGTTCTTTCGAGTGAGTTGAAAATAAATAGCTCAGTGAAACTTCATTCCTGGCGTCGTTCATTTTGTCCGGTTTTATCATGCGAGCACAGCTCCCACAATTGGTGACCCCTTTTTGAGAACACGGCGATGGAGTCATCTGTAGCTTTGAAGCTCCCGGGCTTTTGGGAATCGCACGCGGCCGTCTGGTTCGCCCAAGCGGATTCTCTCTTCGCCCTGCGGAACATCACGGAGGACACGACGTGCTACCACCATGTGGTCTCCGCGCTCAACGCCTCCACCACGGCCCGGGTCCTGAGCTTCCTACAGAACCCGCCGAACGTCGACAAATACGGCGCGCTCAAAGGCCTACTCCTCGGTGCGTTTGGACTCACGGAGACCGAACGCGGGCGACAACTACTCAACCGCCCGGAGCAGGGTGAGGCCCGTCCATCCGAGCACATGGACCACATGCTGGCTCTACTCGGTGACCACAGCCCGGATTTCCTCTTCCGCAAGCTGTTCCCCCGGCAGCTACCCGGGCAGGTACGGTTAGTTTTGGCTAACTCGCCCATCACGGACCCTCGCGCCCTGGCCAAGGAGGCCGATAAATTTTTCTCGGCCAGGCGACATGTCGGAGCGGCCGCCTGGAACCCTGGGCCGACCGAGGCAATGCCCGCGCCACCACCGGCCGAGTCAGCGCCACTGGCGGCAGCGGCCGCCGCGACGCCCCGTCGACCGAACCCGACGCGACTGCCGGAGCCTCCACCAGAGCGGACCATGTGCTATTACCACGCCAGGTTCGGGCAGAAGGCCAGAACGTGCCGCCCACCGTGCACTTTCGGCAGGTCGGCAAACGACCAGGCCGGCGCTCACTGCCTGCCATGAGCGTCGGCCATTCAGGCAGCCTTCTGTTTATCACGGACACAGCGTCCGGGCGGCATTTTTTGTGTGACACGGGCACTCAGCTGAGCGTGATACCCGCCTCGGTGCAGGACAAACAGGCCGCGATGTGCGGCCCCGCCTTGGTCACCGCAAACGGCTCCTCCATCCGCACCTTCGGTTCGCGCAGCGTCGCATTCTGCTTCGGGGCCAGCGCTTCAGGTAGGACTTCATCATGGCGAACGTGCCCATGGCCTTGCTGGGTGCAGATTTTCTTTGTGCGCATGGGCTTTTGGTCGACGTCAAACGGCGTCGGCTCATCAACGCGGAGACCTTCAGCTCGCTCACTTGTTCATTGAGCGGCTCCGCTCCGACCAAGCGAGCCTGCGCGCTCCCGGCCGTGGACGATTTCACCCGCCTACTCGCCGAGTTTCCCGCCCTCACGCAGCTGACGTTTTTGGCCGTCGCCGTCAAGCACGGCGTCGAACACCACATCCCGACCACAGGTCCACCGGTCTACGCCAGGGCTCGCCGCCTCGACCCGGCCAAACTCGCCGTGGCGAAGGCGGATTTCGACGCGCTGGAGCGATTGGGCATTGTGCGGCGCTCGAATAGCGCGTGGGCCTCACTCCTGCACATCGTGCCCAAACCGGGTGGCGGATGTCGACCATGCGGCGATTACCGCCGCCTCAACGACGCCACCACCCCCGACCGGTACCCGATACCACACATACAGGACTTTTCCGCCCGTTTGGCGGGGCGGGTGATCTTTTCCAAGGTCGACCTCATTCGGGGCTACCACCAGGTACCCGTCCGGCCGGCCGTCGTGCCGAAGACGGCGGTAATTACACCTTTTGGCCTCTTCAAGTTCCTTCGCATGCCGTTCGGCCTTAAGAACGCGGCCCAGGCCTTCCAGCGGCTGATGCACAGCGTGCTGTGCGACCTCACCTTCCTTTTCGTTTACCTGGACGACATTCTCGTCGCCAGCACTTCCCGGGCGGAGCACCTCATCCACCTGCGCACGCTTTTTGAGCGCCTCAGCCAGCACGGCCTCATCATCAACCCAGCGAAATGCCAGTTTGGTGTAGCGGCCGTCAACTTCCTGGGGCACTGCATCACGAAGCGCGGGGCCGTCCCGCTGCCTACCAAGGTGGAGGCAGTCACAAGTTTCCCGCGCCCCCACTCCATCAAGGCCCTACAGGAATTTTTGGGGATGGTAAATTTCTACCACCGGTTCGTGCCTCGCGCCGCCCAACTCATGCGCCCCCTGTACAAAGCCCTCCAGGGCAAGCCAGCCAAGCACGACGTCGCCTGGACCACAGAGATGGACGCGGCATTCACGGGCGCTAAGCTGGCCCTCACCAACGCGACCATACTGGCGCACCCGGCGCTCGACGCGCCGATCGCCCTCACCACGGACGCTTCCGACTATGCGGTGGGCGCCGTGCATGAACAGTGGGTGAACCGGGCTTGGCAAACGCTGGCCTTCTTCAGCCGGCAGCTTCGCCCTAACGAGCGCAAGTATAGCGATTTTGACCGCGGACTCCTCGGCCTTTACCTGGCTGTTCGCCACTTCCGCCATATTTTGGAGGGCCGCCCATTCACGGCGTTTGTGGACCACAAACCCCTGGTCTTCGCCATGGCCAAGGTTACGGAGCCGTGGTTGGCCCACCAGCAGCGCCACCTCTCCGCCGTGTCCGAATTTACGACGGGCATCCGGCACGTCGCGGGCAAGGACAACGCTGTGGCCGATTCTCCTGTGCGACGTTTCCCTGGGCCAACCTCGCCCCATCGTGCCCACCGGATGGCAGCGGCACATTTTTGACGCCCTCCACGGCCTTTCCCACCCGGGCCGGAAAGCATCACAGAAGCTCGTGGCAGCAAAGTTCATCTGGAACGGGCTCCGCAAGGACGTCCACGACTGGGCCAACGCCTGTGTCGCCTGCCAACGCACGAAGGTCCACCGGCACACCCAGGCCCCGTTGGCACCATTCGACGTGCCCGCGCGGCGCTTCGACCATGTCAATGTGGACCTGGTGGGACCCCTGCCCTCCTCGCGGGTCTTCACCCCCCTCCTCACGATGGTGGACAGGACTACCAGGTGGCCGGAGGCCGTCCCGCTGGCATCAACGACATCTGCCGACGTGGCACAGGCCTTCATTGGCACCTGGATTGCCCGTTTCGGCGTGCCCTCGGACATCTCCTCCGACAGAGGCCTGCAATTCGCCTCCGAGCTTTGGGGCGCTGTCGCCCAGGCCTTGGGGGTCAAGCTACACCACACCACGGCCTACCACCCCCAAGCCAAAGGCTTGTGCGAGCGGTTCCACTGCTCGATGAAGGCTGCTCTCAGGGCCAGCCTCCAGGACAACGGTTGGGCCGACAGGCTCCCGTGGGCCCTATTGGGCCTCCAAATGGCCCCTAACGAGGACCTCCAGGCTTCCACCGCCGAGCTGGCCGAGCTGAGCTGGTTCATCCCTGACACCATGGGCCCCTGGTCCGCAGCTCGCCAACGCACGGTCCTCCAGGAGGCCGCCAGGAGATTTGCCCCCGTGCCTACGTCCCACCACGGCTGCCCCCAACCCCACGTCCCCCCAGCACTTCGCACTGCGGAGTACGTTTTTATCCGGCACGACGCACTCCGGGGATTGCTCCGGCCGCCGTACGATGGACCTTTCCGAGTCCTGAAGAGGGACGACAAGTCATTCATCATCGACATCGGCGGCAAGCCGGACCGCATCTCCATGGACCGCCTCAAGCCGGCCCATTTGGACCTCGACCAACCTCCACGGTTGGCCCTTCCTCCACGACGGGGCCGTCCCCCATCAACCAAGCCCCCCGCCCGACCATCCACCGCCACGCCACCTACCACCCCCACACGAATCGCCAGGGGTCGTTTCGGCCGGGTCATCAACCCCCCCCCCCCCAAACTGACTCTCCCGGTGCATGTTAATTCTGGGGGGGGGGGGGGCGCATGTAGCGGTTACCGGAAGCATGACACAATTACCTTGCACCAGCCGATGACGCAACCGGCGAGCGGTCACTTGTCCGGACTCGCCCGGGCGTGTCCAGACTTGCCTTTCCCGGGCGAACACTTGGCTTACCTATTTGCATACCACGCCCCACCTGAGAGGCGTGGCTTTTGTGTGTTGAGCTTTACTTATAAAGATTCAGTGCTTTTGAGTTCTTTCGAGTTGAGCTGAAAATAAATAGCTCAGTGAAACTTCATTCCTGGCGTCGTTCATTTTGTCCGGTTTTATCGTGCGAGCACAGCTCCCACACTATGATAGTTTCCACTTTATGAGTTTTTTGCTGTTGTTTGTGGAACCAACAACAGCACAATGCTTTCCTGATCCTTCTTTAGTCTTTCCCATGACGACAAGACGTCAAGACGTCAAGCACGTATAGAGAAACACTTGAGAACGATTATCCGAACGAATTATCCGCCGAACTTGGATCGGGGCGCCTCCCAGTAATGGCGGACGCAAGAGCACTGCCTATCGGCGAAGGGGCACGATCGTCCTTATCGGAATCGGTCTATACCAATCATAGCTGAGCATCTGGTCACATGACAGGGTGATGTGATTACGTCTGATGTCATTACGGCGGCTGACTCTCCAGGCACCGTCATTTTGATTTATTTATGCTGTTATGCCGAAGATATCGTCGAACCTGTCATTTATCACAATCGCCCTGCTTTACTTTTACGTTTTTCATTCAGTGTGAAACACAAACAAACTGATTGTTAAAATAGTTGGGCAGTTAAGAGGAAGCATCGTTCATTTTTTCAGGAAAGCACCAAATTTGGCACAGATGTAGTATGGACCTATCCAATTGTTTTCCTGAGGGGCGCCCAAAAATTCAGAAAATTCAAAAAATCCAAAGAAATGTCCTGGATGCCGTGAAAAAGGGGCGAAAACGGGTATTGATTCGAACTGTAGATTCTGATATTGTGGTCTTGGCAATAGCACACTACTTTACCTACCAGTCACACGGTGTGGAGGAACTCTGGATTGCCATTGGCACTGGTAAAAGCTACCGCTACCTTGCCATCCATAAAATTGCCACCATCCTTGGCCACAGGAAGTCCGAGTCTTTGCCATTATTTCATGCCTTCACTGGCTGCGACACAGTGTCATTTTTTGCCCAAATTGGGAAAAAGACAGCCTAGAAGGCTTGGGAGGCATACCCCAGCATCACGCAGACCTTTCATGCTCTCGCTTATAGGCCATCTGTGGACGCTATTACTATGGAACTACAGAGCATAGAAAGATATGTTGCCATCCTCTATGACCGGACTACCGAGATAAAGACAGTGAATGACATGCGCCGACACTTGTTCACGAAGAAGGCAAGAACAATTGATCACATTCCCCCAACAGCAGACGCCTTCGAACAACACCTAAAACGTGCATGTTTTCAGGCTGGACACGTATGGAGTCAGGCACTTGTGCCCTACCCAGAACTTCCATCACCAGCTGATTGGGGCTGGATGAAAACAGGGACTTCTTGGACACCAATTTGGACCACAATACCACTGATACAGGAGGCATGTTCAGAGCTTACAAGCTGCCATTGTAAGTCGGCCTGTAAAGGCAACTGTAAATATGCTCCAGGGCAAATATGCCCTGCACATCACTGTGTGACTGCGATGGACAGTGCTTGTAGTACTACACGTCTGTGCGAGAGCCTCCATCTTTCAAGTGTCCACAATATTTTAAGTTAAAACTGCAACTGTGTGTAACTTTGATTAATTAATACCATTCCATTGTTATCAGAGACTAATAAAACAATGTGTATCACTTGGAATTGAAATTTTACCTAAAATACTATGAGAGATTCAAGGAAAATGGAAACACCATGGCGGCCATCTTGAAATTAAAGATGATGGATACCAATCTTTATGCAATTGATCCCATTGGATTCAGATACCATGAAAACATGGGGTAAGACACTGGAACTGTGGTGTTATCGCTCATAGTATAGAAGTTATTGAGGGAAATAGGTCACAGAGGGCAGTCATGTTGAAATTCAATATGGCGGCCACCAGGGGTTCTGAATTTTTGGGCGCCCCTCAGGAAAACAATTGTATAGGTCCATACTACATGTGTGCCAAATTTGGTGCTTTCCTGAAAAAATGAACGATATGCCCTATTTTTCGGTCTTAACTGCCTAAGTAAAAAGACCATCAAATATCGAAAGCATCGGCGTTACGTCTCTTCCAACAAAACTTATTACCCAGACCCTGTGGGGTATAATGTAGATTACAGTAGATCTTCCCTCAGTTCTGTCAGTTAACTTACCTCACGGATGTCTGGATTCCTCCAAATTTCTTTGTTTAATGTTATGAGCAGCATTAGCGACTGTTTAAAAAGCTAATCATGTATGTTTGTGGTTTATAATATTTTACAAGCCCGGCTACGCTGGTCCCCCTTTACAAGCTTGTTTAACTCTCAAGAGACATCATCAGACTGAATTTTCTTTTAAATTACAGCGATTTGAACTTTTCCCAACACGGCTGGTTCAGATGTGTAAGATAATTAATTTATCTTACTCACTTAAGTCGCATTACTCGTGTGGCTGAGAATTATTTGGGACCTTTGCACACTTGATGGAGGACTTATGCTGGAGGACGTCTGTACATTCCTGTGGCTGACGTTGTGAGATAATGCGAATTGCGAAGAAATCATTTCACCGAAACCAAGTAACACTCCGGTCACTCCCGCAGTCCCAGCTCCCAATTATCCAAAGACTGTGCTTTGGTTCTCTTTTGTCTCCTCCCTCTAGTGGGCGTGGTTCAGTTTCGTCGCCTCTTCCTAGTGGGCGTGGTTCAGTTTCGTTGCCTCTTCCTAGTGGGCGTGGTTCACATTCATCCCCTCCTTGCGGTGGGGGCGGTACCATTGACGTGTCGTTTGATGAGAGATTGCGCACACATTGATGACTCGCCCTGCATGCGAAACACCAGAATGATTACAGTTTACAGCTGTGTTGGATTCAAACCCAGGTCAGACAGCTCAATGGCGAGTGTGGTGTGCTGTGTGCATACATAGATCGTGGCAATTAGAAAATGTATGAACCAAATTTGTTATGCACAACATTCCATCATGTAAAGCACTTGATCGGTAAAATTTTCCAAATTACCAAATTGCTGTTTCCATGGCAACTATTGTTTATTTTGGATTTCGCAAGTATCGTGCCACATGTTTCTTGTTTGTTTGTTTCTTGTTTGTGACTTGGCCAAAAAAAAAAAAAAAATTGCAAGTATGTTGATCACTCCTTGTGTGTTTGTGTGTTCGTCTGTCCGCTCACTTATAATTGCCTACAGGTCATAATTTGAAACCGATCTTCACGAAACTTCACCAAATGGTAGAGTTCGTGGTCCCACAAGATCCTATATATTTTTGAGTTCAAAAGTTCAAAAGATCACATAGGCCAAAGGTCAACCACTTTCAAATTTCTAAAATCCTCAATTTTAATCCGATTGACTTGAAATTTGAATAGGATTTGAACATATCGGCTACCTGAATTCAACCACCAACAATTTTGAGATCAGCTTAGGCCAAAAGGTCAACCACTTTTTTTTGAATTCCTAAAATCCTCAATTTTCATCCAATTGACTTGAAATTTGAAGAGGATTTACACATCAGCTAACTGGATTCAACCACCAACGATTTTGAGATCAGCATAGGCCAAAAGGTCAACATAGGCCAAAGGTCAACCACTTTTTTCAAATCTCTAAAATACTCAATTTTCATCCGATTGACTTGAAATTTGAAAAGGATTTACATATAGGCTAACTGAATTCAACCACCAACTATTTTTGAGATCAGCATTGGCCAAAAGGCCAACATAAGCCAAAGGTCAACAACAATTTCAAATATCTAAAATCCTAAATTTTAATCCGATTGACTTGAAATTTGAATAGGATTTTCATTTCAGCGAACTGAATTCAACCACCAACTATTTTTGAGATCAGCATTGGCCAAAAGGTCAACATAGGCCAAAGGTCAAAAACGATTTCAAATTTCTAAAATCCTCAATTTTCATCTGATTCACTTGAAATTTGAATGGGATTTACATATCAACAAACTGAATTCAACCAGCAACTATTTTTGAGATCAATATAGGTCATAACGTCAACATAGGCCAAAGGTCAAATGCTTTTTTGAAAATTCTAAAATCCTCAATTTTCATCCGATTCACTTGAAATTTGAAAAGGAATTACATATCGGCTAACTGATTTCAACCACCAACTATTTTTGAGATCATCATCGGCCAAAGGTCAACCACTTTTTTCGAATTTCTAAAATCCTCAATTTTCATCCAATTGATTTGAAGTTTGAATAGCATTTGCATATCGGCCAACTGAATTCAACCACCAACTATTTTTGAGATCAGCGTAGGCCAAAAGGTCAATATAGGCCAAAGGTCAACCACTTTTTTCCAAATTTCTAAAATCCTCAAATTTCTAAAATTGTCAATTTTCATCAGATTAACTTAAACTTTGAAGACGATTTGCATGTCAGGTCAATTAATTCAACCACTAATTGTTTTTGAGGTCAAAAGGATGCTCTACTGAGTGCCATTCTACTTTGTTCTGTTTTGCCAAGTGTCACTCTATGAGTGATTTTTCATTTTTTGTTTGTCTGTGAGCAGGATATCTCATATTCTCCTGTGTTGTGGATATATTCAGACTAAACTTGGTGGAGAGGTTAAATTTGTGACAAGGACGAATTGATTAGATTTTGGTGAAGATCCGAATCCGGATCTAGATCCCAGAATTTTTTCACCATTGAACGGATTCTTCACCATTGAGTGAGAGGGCTAAAAATAAAAAAGAATATATAACACGATATTTCAAAAAGTGGTGGACGAGTTATGACAAGTGGTGGATGAATTGGGTAGGTGATAATAACAAGCCGATTAGGTTTTGGTTCAGGTCCAGATCCAGATCAGGCCTATCAATGGGATATGTAAACTGTTTATACAAAACGTAAACTGTTTAGCCCGGCGAAGGGGTGTGCTCTACCAAGTGCTGTTCTAGTTACCCTCGCCTGAGGAGAGGGTATTGCATTTGAGTCCGTATGTGACTTGGCAAAAAAATTTTTTGGACAAGTATGTTGATCACTCCGGTTTGAGTGTTTACTTGTCTGTCTGCGCACTTATACTTGCCTACAGGTCACAATTTTAAGGCGATCTTCACGAAACTTCACCAAATGGTAGAGTTTGTGGTCCGACAAAATCCTATATATTTCTGAGATCAAAAGGTCAAAAGGTCAACATAGGCCAAAGTTCAACCACTTTTTTCAAATCTCTAAAATCCTCAATTTTCATCCGATTGACTTGAAATTTGAATAGGATTTACATATCAGCTAACTGAATTCAACCGCCAATTATTTTGGAGATCAACATTGGCCAAAAGGTCAACATAGGCCAAAAGGTCAGCAACCTTTTCGAATTTCTAAAATCCTCAATTTTCACCTGATTGACTTGAAATTTGAATAGAATTAACATATCAGATAACTGAATTCAACCAACAACTATTTTTGAGGTTAAAAGGATGCTGTACTGAGTGCCATTCTACTTTGTTCTCTTTTGCCAAGTGCCGCTCTATGAGTGATTTTTCATGCTTGTTACTTGCTGGAATAGATTCCGGCAAGTATGTTGGTTGGTTGGTTTGTCTGTCTGTTTGTCTGTCTGTTTGTGCGCAGTACTACGTCTACATCGTTGCACATAGCATCACCATACTTTACACACATATTTGCCTTGCCCTGGAATAGACTGTGCCCAATTTTTTTTTAACTCTTTTGAACTTTTCTCTATATCCCAAGGTCAAGCTCAAGGTAATCCAAAACGATGGTCACCCAATCATTTGCGCCTCCCAATTGAAGCCCCGAAGTTGCTAGTAATATGAAATGGCGAAGCAACAATTTTTACCGCTTTGCTTTGAAGAACGGGAATGAAGGGGGAGGAGCGTGTTCATTTGGCTGGTTGAAGGCTTTGGGTGGTGAGGGAGCTTGAAGCCTGATGTTAATCTTAAAGCAGCCATGTTGGTGCTCGCCGTCACTGCGATGCGAAGCGAAAGATGCCTCAGAGCTGTCACATTCACAATCGCTATGTCGTATGTACTCCCGATACGTGTTTCCTTCATTGTAAAAACTACCAAGTCAACAGTTAAAAGGATTTTGAGCCGATAGGTGTTACGGCCTTGGCAATATCGATGGAGATAGCGATCTGTTAGCTTACACACCGCCCAAATAGCTATGTGGAATTCTCTCATGTAGAGATTAAACCCACGTCGTTTGAACTTTGGCAGAGGTCATTATTTACTTTTAATGATGTTTATATACGAATCAAAAAGAAGATAATTGGTTTTGGGTCGTCCTTTCCGCATATCTCGTGAGATTGTGAGTTGGAGAGACGACCGTGATGGTGGGGAGTTGGTTGGCATTCTCTCAAGCAGGGATTCTACCCATGTCCTTATGTTTTATTATTTTGATCCAAAATGGCCGATAAAAAAGTACATTCTGGCAAGTCCTCGGTCTCTGACCGATTTTTCATTTGTCTGTCTGTTTGTTTGTTTGTCTGTTTGTTTGCCTACACCGAATAAATATGATTTTCTCTGCAACCGTTGGTCCGATTATCAGGAAATTTTCACCATAGGTGCAACTCCACCGGTATAATTTTATAATGATAATTATGATGTCATAGGTCACGTGGTTCGACCGCCATTTTGGAAAAAACGAAAAACTTTGCACCTCTATATCTCCGAAAGCGCTGAATAGAAAAAATTGAGACATGGCTCATTGTAAATAACTCTCCATGGGGAATAAAATATGTTCATGGTGATGTCATAGGTGCCTCTATTATGATGTCATAATTCGACAAGTACAAAACTTCATCCGATCAAGATGAAATTTATTGAGCATAATCTAGGAATAAATTAGTTTAGAAAAAAATAATGATGACGTAATCGGTCACGTGGTTCGGCCGCCATATTTGTTTTAACACAAAAGCCTTAAAAAAACACTGAAAATACATCCTGGCGGTGGTTTGCAATCTCCGATTGCTCTTTCTTGTTATGTAATACAGTGATGTTGGCTGACTTCCAATCAGATAGGAGATGACCAATAGCAAATGATAGGGTGAAAAGGGCAGAGAGAATATGTGCAAGAGCAGAGGTGTTGGTATTTAGGACTCATGAGCTGATAATCCAGTTGCAGAATCAGAGTCGAAAGGCTACTAAAAACCTCTCATCCTTCTCAGGTGCAAAAGACAAAGAGTCCTTGAGTAGTTGGGAAGGGGGAGTACAGATAGAGAGAGAGGGAAAGAGTGAGAGAGATAAAGAGAGGGTGAGGGGGAGAGTGTGAGTGAGATAAAGAGAAGGGGGGGGGGGGGGAGAGTGTGAGTCAGATAAAGAGTGGGGGGGAGAGTGTGTGTGAAAGAGAGAGAGAGGGAGAGAGAGAGAGAGTGTGTGTGTGTGTGTGTGTGTGTGTGTGTGTGTGTGTGTGTGTGAGAGAGAGAGAGAGAGAGAGAGAGAGAGAGAGAGAGAGAGAGAGAGAGAGAGATATATCGTGTGTGTGTGTGAGAGAGAGAGAGAGAGAGAGAGAGAGAGAGACAGAGACAGACAGAGAGAGAGACAGAGACAGACAGAGAGAGACAGAGACAGAGACAGAGGTAGAGGTTGGGGACACAAGATTGTGAAACACAGAATTGAGGCATTCATCCTTTCCGCTCATCCCCGACTCTGCTCGTGAAAAGTACTTCTCTTCTCACGAGCGGAGTCGGTTGTGGTGCCATTTGAGGAGAGGGAGGGATGGAAGAGGAACACACACCATAGATAGACTTAACAAGGTGCTACCAGGTTTTAGAGGAAGTAGACAAGTTTAAAAGTTCAATCTTGAGGCTGGGCAGATGTCTTTTTCTGGCTCTCTTGAGGGTAGACCAATGTTGTTGAAAGCTTTGTGGAATGATCTGAGATTGCTTTCGGTCGTATTTGCCTTGCAGGAGGAGAATGCAAGTTGTTTCTTGGCAACTGCCTCACCACAGAATTTGGTGTATGGTGTATTTGGCCTGAGGTTGGGTATGATAACTGAAGACGAGTTGGGATGAATCTGTGAATAAGCGAGAGCAGGTTTTTGTGGAAGAATTCCAAGGACAAATTAATAATCGGGGCGGTAGATATAGGAGACCGGTCCTGAAGTGTGATGGTTGCTTCTAGTCCCTGCCAGTTTGTCTGAGTGAACTTCCAGACTCACCGGCGCTGATGTTGTTCTGTGAGAATGGCCAGAGAGATGTTGAGATTTACAAGCACATGATCATATGAACTAATTGGGGCAGCGGAAGAGCACGATACATTGCCAGGGAAGTGGGTCATCACCAAATACAGAAGGAGGATTTGCTATAGATAGAAATCCAGGTGGGAAGGTTTATAGATCAAGTAAGTCTCATGGAGTCACCTAAGCCCTATGCAGAAGTACTATGGCTGGTGAGAGAGGTCTGCAGGTGGATATTTGAGATATTGTTTGGTCCTGTAGAACTGGAGTTTTCAGCTCTTTTCAAAAATCATATCTGTAACTGATTGAAAGGTGGAAGCTGGTGGGGCTTCATTGTGAAGTTTCAATATATTTAGCCTTCCGGTGATTGACCCGTTTCTCAGCGTTGGGGAATGGTGGGCCTGTGACTGATTGAAGCATATCAGTTGATATTGTTGTTGTTGTTGTATAGCCCCAGACAGTTCCCTTGAGCAAGCACACTGCACGTAGACAGCCAATCGATCGCCCAAGAGCAACCCAGAGATCCCCCAAATCTAGGATGGTGTACCTTCACAAAGTCAGGGCCACGACAGAGTTAGAGAGAGGGAGGGAGAAAGAAAGAGAGACCAGAAGGAAAGGGTCGGTCCATGGGGACCGATCAGTAGTCTGACCGTGACCACGCTGCCCTGACAAATCCGTGCAGCAGGGAAGAGTGGGTTGGATTTTGCCCCCGGCATTCCCGATAGTTGTAGTTGATAAGTTTGTCTGATTGTTGCTTTTCGTTTGGGATTGTGATGCGTTCATCAATTACTGGTTCAAGTGATGGGGATAGGTTATTGGAGTTGTTTAATTATAGTCCTCCAGAATTTTCAACTGTTTGTTTTGTGGTCAAGGCTGCTAATGAATTTTTCCCAATTTTGTTGTTTTTGGCTGTTGATGAGAATGTTAAATTTGTTGTTTACGGTACTAATTTGCTGTTGGTCTTGAAGGTTGAGGTTTGCCTTTTGTTTGAGAGTATTTATTTTCGAAATTAATTGTCAGGGATGTGGGAGGGTCAGGGGATTTGGGAGAGTCCTGGGGTGGAGAGAGAGTCTAGTAGGTGAGTTGTGATTATTGAGGGTGTTTAAGAGGTCTAAATGTTCTGGAATTAGTGTACCTCTTGTGTCCTGGTTTTGGTTGGCTAACCAGGAGGGGTCTTTTGTATTGAAATCTTGTTTATTAAGTTGGGGATATTTTATAGATTGGCAAGTTGGGGTTGGTATCCTGGTGGGTACAAGTTTGGTAGGGCTATGAAAATGTTGATAATATTTCTATGTATTTTCTGAAATTCTATTTTTCCACGTGCAAAGCACAAAGCAGGGTTAAGCAATAGGTTGTCTGGCAGTTGTCTACAGAGTACAGACGTCAGTCGATGATCGAGGAACTACTTAATTCCAATTGAATTACATATTTTTAACACTGTAGAAGGCAAATCAGAACACAAACCTGCAGCTTAGCAGTACTTTGGGTCTGAATCTGGCAAATTGTACAGAATCTAGTCCCGATCACACATGCGCAGAGTAAGGTAAATTTTTAGTCTGTCTGTCAAAAAATATTGATAATCATTCCAAACAGGAAACTTACTGTTTTTAGGGACATCATAAAGGATGCAAAGAATAGGCATGAAGAATGAATTTAACATGTTAAACAAAGTGGTGTAAAAGATGGCACAACAAAGGCGGTAAAATAAAATTTTCTACAGCTTTTAAAACTTCTATTTTATTTCAATTGAATTACTCGTATGTACATGAACACTGTAGAATACAAATACACTTGTTGGCACTTTCAAAAAAAGTACTTGGACAAAATATTACGCCATTTTACACCATCTTGACGAAGCAAGTTTGTCGCACACGCCCTCAGTGTTGGAGAATATCGAAATTCAGACAAAATCACGGCTTGTAGGAAATATAGATCATGATCAGAAACGCATAGTGAGACCACCGTTAGAGGCCATTTTTCCCCACAGAGCAGGGTTGGTCTTTTTTCGAGCACCATGGTCCCCTTTTTGAAGCAATGTTTTATGGACGGATGCCCTTCCTGTCACCAACCCTGTTAGTCGCCTTTTGCGACACACAGGGAATTACCAGTGAACTGGTACTCAATTTGCCGACCTCGGAAGGATATGACAGGCTGAGTCAATCCCCCAGCGTTAATTCAGCGATCGACCGGGATTCGAACCAGGATCCCAAGCCGGCACCCTAACCGCTAAGCCAACACCAGGCTTGTGCATAGCAAGAGTTGAAAATACCCTTAAATTTCTCTTAAGACTGCGCAGGGTAAGGTGTCTGAAGAAGACTCGATTTTATAGAGATGACGTCAATGGTGTTAACACTTCCGATTCGGGTTTTTTTTACACGTGTGGGTAGAATCGGCAGCTACCGCTTCCACCTCAATAAAGCTAAGTTTTCTGAACCGGATTCGTTGTTTTCTGTTGCATCTGCATCCCTGTAATGCTGTTTGTGTTTCTGTCCAATTTTCTGTGTTAAATTGTAACTTGTGCTGTATTTGTCAAATTCGTTTTTCAAGGCCTACCATAGCCGCTCCTCGGATATCCGCTGTGAAGATTATGTGTCCATTTTTGTCTCTGTATTCTTGTTTTTGCTTCTTTTTAAATTTTTTTTTCGTCTTCTTTCTTCTTTATACTATTCTTCTTTACACTTTCTTTTTTACTCCGCAATATTCTCATCCTACTTGAATTTCCTTCTTCCTGTAACTCGTGGTGTACCATATTTATTTAGTCCACTTTTTCCCCATTTTTGGCCATATGCTACACCTTTTCCCAATATTTCCAAACTGAATCTTCATTGAATATAAACGCTTCTTCCTTTTCCTTAAAAGCTTTTAAAAACATTTTGAAATGCTTCAATTTCCTTATTTCTCTGTCAGGATTAATATCCCTGTGTGTGCGATTTGTTAAAATTGTTAAAAGTCAGGGTGTAAAGTCTCGTGAAAAGAGGTGCGGTGTGGTGTCAAGGATGAGAGTAGGTAGATATAACCTTTAGTAACAATGAGTGAATGAAGCTTATTGCTATTGGTACATGCCCATACAATATTACAATAAATTGTTTAAGGTAAAACGAGTCTTGTAAAAAGAAATTAATTGTGGTTGAGAGAAGAGATGAACCTAATCTGGATATAACATCTGTGTTTCGAGAAATTGTTGTGGTAATCAAGGAAAGGTGGTCAGATCAGGTGTACATCATAAACGATGAGTTTTAATTGATTAACGTGGTGTTGATGAAGCACAAAGCAGCCTCCTGTGTCAAAGTTCCTTGCATTTCCTTCAGTACTTCACAGAAACGACGGGTGAAGCGAATGGCAGGAATTTCCATTACCTCAATAATGGTGAAAAGGAAGGTCATGGCTTCTACGTTTATAACCGACACTCGTAAAAGGGAAATTGCTCCTTTTAAAGGCTACTTGCTGCGAAGCGAGTCGTTTTTGAAGAAAGCACTCATTTTTTATGCCAGTGATGGTGGTTTTGGTAACATGGAGGTTCCAAGCAGGTTTGGGTAGGTGGTCTTGTCTATGATGCAGTGCAGGGCTACAGGGTAGCATCATTGGCTGAGGGCACGAGTGTGCCGCTGATGCAATTCCCTCTGTAGGTTAGGATCAGGAATTTGGAATTAGCCATGGTGCCGGTGATAGCTCGTCTCCTCTTCGTGAAGGACATCATGAGGGACACACCTTTAATGTCCACCAACTAAGGCCGACGGATGTGATGCCCAGTTTAATGTCCATCCGGGGGATGGCACACACATTGATGAATCACCGGGATGACAGTTTATAGTTGGTGTCGGGATTCTGAACCCAGGCTTGGCAGCTTCGAGGTGAGCGTCATGGCTCAACCGCTAGGCCATCCTGCCAGCCCCTAGGTAGATGGTTTTAAGATGTCATGATTGTAAAGAAATAGGTCCGTAAGGAAAACAATTGAATATATTAGAGAAACCGAAATTTTGTAACCATTTCAAAAACAACAACTAATATAATGAAACCAAGACATCATTTATTTTGAAATTCTTTTGAATGCCATAAAAGGAATATCTTTAAAAAATTTAGCAAAGCTTGAAACAGTATAATGCAGCAGTAATCCTAAAATATGTACAGTGCCATATACAAGTGAACACAAAACCATATACACTTCAATTTACAAACTAGAACCGCACTCGGTAGAGCGCATACCTCCGCCAGGCTGAACAGTTTACGTTTTGTATCCCACTGATAGGCCGGATCTGGATTCGGACTTGAACCAAAATCGAATCGGCTTGTTCTTGTCACCAAACCAACTCATCCAACAAGTTTAGTCATAACTCGTCCATAACTTTTTGAGATATCATGTTATTTATCGCTTTTTGCCCGACCTCTCAATGGTGAACAATCACTTAAAAATTAAACAATTGTCATATTCGAATCCATATTCAGATCTTCACCAAAATCGAATCGATTCGTCCTTGTCCGACACGCCATCTGTACACCAAGTTTCGTACAAATCCGTCCACAACTTTTTGAGATATTCTGCTATGTATCGTTTTTCGCCCCATCTCCCACTGGTGAAGAATCACTTTAAAAATTCTACTAGCCGGATCCGGATCTTCACCAAAATCTAATCGTTTCGTCCTTGTCACATACACTACCTCTCTGCCAAATTTTGTCCGAATCTGTTCACAACTTTGAGATATCGTTGGTCACAGACAGACAAACAGACAGACAAACAAACAAACAGGGATGAAAACATAACCTCCATCCACCTTCGGTGGCGGAGGTAACTAACATTAAAATGTAAAAGGTATTGTACAATAAAAATATATATTTAAACGTACATTATAAATACAAAATGAGATCAAAGCATCACTCGACCAGAGAGGTGATTCCCAGGGTTGTGTGGACCTCCGTAAGGTCAAATAGTATGTGCAGTGCAATTGTTTTATGTTCAGTGTACCTAAAATATGTATGTACAGTGTACCTAAACTATGTACAGTGCAATTGTTTAAGCCAACACCAAACCATAAACAATTCAATTGACAAACTAACATGAAAATGTTAAATGTATTGCACAATCGGACCCAAATCCTCTTTTTTGAAATACCAACTTCTTTCCTGGAAGTCCTTGGTGTCCTTGTGTTTATACTTCTCCCTCCCCCCCCCCTTCCCACGCCGCCTCCCCCCAAGCCCTCTCCCTCCCACACATTCCCGATGTCCCTCACAAATGTTGTGTTTATGTGCTTCCCCTTCTCTCCCCATCTTGTCTACCGCTCCCCTTTTTATACACTTTGTTTGTTTGTCTGTTTGATTTGTTTGTGTGATAAATGTTAGCTCTTTCACGAGCCTCGATTATGTATACAATAAATAATCTTTAAATGTACATTATAAATATAAAATGTGATCAAAGCATCATTCGACGAGAGAGCTGATTCCCAGGGTTGTGTGGACCTCCGTAAGGTGAAATAGTAACATGTTGCTTTATCTCTGGCGGGTTCATCCCAAGTCTCTGTTCCTGCCATTTGGCCGAAGTTTCTTGCTTGAGTCTCTGTCATCTTCCCGTTTTATGCCACGCTGTGTAGGGATGAGTCAAAATCACAAAGCTGGAAATTGCACACCATGACATCACAAACAAAACCCGTACAATTACACACGTTTCTTTCTTAGGTAAGCATCAACAAAATAAAATACGTGGAATGTGGACCTCGTCTTCCTGGTGAAATCTAGTACCCGTGTCGGCGGATAGGTAGGCCTACAACAATGGATGGAATCATCAGGAAGTTGATTTAGCATCTGCTAACCGCTGTTGGAAGTGAGGAAAAACTGATGTTTTGTGAGTTAACCCATCGTGGGAGCAAACTAACTCTGACTTGCTGCCATCCTAAAATGAATCTTTCCCCCTATCCCGTCTCCATGCTTTGCTCCAACGAAGGGTTAATGGCCGAAACAGATTCTCCCTGCTTCCCACGGCGGTTGGCATAGCTCAATCAACTTTCTGATAATTTGATCCAAAGCAAAGTATGATTTGAAAGAAAATAACGGTCTCAACGAGTCCCAGGTTAGAAAAACGTTTTTTGGTGTTATTGGCGAATGCATATTGGCAATAACAGATTAAGGAGGGGGTGTGGGGGGGGGGGGGTGTGGGGTGGGAAGTGTATGGAGCAGCCGCCCGGGGTTCCAAGCGAAGAGGAGGCCGATGCAGGGGCAGATTATGATTGTAATTAAGAATGATTGTTATTGCATCAGCCACTGTGCTGTCACCCAAAGATAAATTAAACACTGAGACGTTAATATCCTTGTCATCATTGATCAGCTAACAAGTGTCTTGAAACATCGTCTGGAAGCATACAACATACAACGACATCATTGATAAGTTTGGATTCCTGTCCATGCTAGGGCCTCACACACTCTCACACACTGTCTCTGTCTCTCTCTGTCTGTCTCTGTCTGTGTCTGTCTCTCTGTGTCTGTCAGTGTTTGTCTGTGTCTGTCTCTGTCTCTCTCTGTCTGTGTCTGTCTGTCTCTCGCTCTGTCTGTCTGTCTCTGTCTGTCCCTGTCTGTCTCTGTCTCTGTCTGTCCGTCTCTGTCTCTCTCTGTCTCTCTCTGTCTCTGTCTCTCTCTGTCTGTGTCTGTCTCTGTCTGTGTCTGTCTGTCTCTGTCTGTCTCTCTCTCTTCCATGTGTTCCTCTTCCATTCCTCCCTCTCCTCAAATGGCACCACAACCGACTCCGCTCGTGAGAAGAGAAGTACTTCTCACGAGCGGAGTCGGGGATGAGCGGAAAGGATGAATGCCTCAATTCTGTGTTTCACAATCTTGTGTTCCCAACCTCTGTCTCTCTCTGTCACTCTGTCTTTCTCTTTCTCTTTCTCTTTCTCTCTCTCTCTCTCTCTCTCTCTCTCTCTCTCTCTCTCTCTCTCTCTCTCTCTCTCTCTCTCTCTCTCTCTCTCTCTCTCTATTCATGAGATCAAGCAACCCACAGAAATTGATGACCGCCCCTACGCCCCGATCCCAACGGTCTGGAACCCATGATTGAAAGTGAGCTTATCCAGGTTTCTACCTTACTGTCATCGTCAACAAACCTCACACAAACAAAGTCAGCAAAACTGAAAATGTCCCAACTCCTCCACACACATGCCCTCGATCAAACATTTCCTCACATTGAAATAGCTCTTCAGATATATCTGTCGATGATTGTATCGAATCACGTTGGTGAGGGTGAGCGGTCCTTCTCAAAACGAAAACTCATCAAGGATGAGGTGAGGAACCCAAAGGGGTCTTGTGATCGACTTGATAGTCTTTCAATCATGAGCATCGAGAGTGAACTACTGAGAGGACGTGACTTCTCGAAAAATCATTCTTAAGTTTAGCCGAAAAAAATTCAGGAAAAGAGCAATATAACATGTAGCCGTTTCTGTGCAGCTGCACCTTGGAATGTAAATGACTAATGATATTCTCTTATTTTAAATAGTTGTCATTGTCGATTTAGAACATATCCTGAGATCAAGATTCACCTGACTTTGACCTTATGCATACTGATCATAGTGCACTGTGACATACCTCACTGATGTCTATTACTATGTGATGGGAAGGGAAATAGGAGGCCCATGGTTGGGTTACTGCCCGGGGTCCAAAGCACCCTTAATCGTCCCTGTACATTGGACAGGGATCAACTGGGTCATTGATATTCAGGCACAGATTTGTACTTTGTTCAGTATGCCAGTGATAACTCGCCTCTCGTTCACGAAGGACAACAAGGATTATTTAACATCCACCAACTAATGCTAGCCTAGCGTTGGCTTAGCGGTTAGGGTGCCGGCTTGGGATCCTAGGATCCTGGGTTCGAATCCCGGTCGATCGCTGAATTAACGCCAGGGGGGTTGACTCAGCCTGTCATCCTTCCGAGGTCGGCAAATTGAGTACCAGCTTGCTGGGATGAATGATCCCGGTGTGTACCCCGGTTTAGAATAGGTACACCGTATCCCTGCGCATCGTAAGAGCGTGACCAAGGGTTGGCGTCAGGAAGGGCATCCGGCCATAAAAACATTGCCTCAAACAGGGAACCATGATTGTCATGGGGCCCGCAAGGCTAACCCCCGCTCTAGCGGGGAAAATGGCCTTAAAACGATCATTCATTCATTTCATTCACCAACTAATGCTAGTAGACAGGAAGTCCAGTTTAACGTCCATCCGAGGGACGGACGCACACACATTGATGAATCGCCCTGCCAGTGGAAACACCGAGATGACAGTTTATAGCTGGGCCGACATCTCAGAGGTGAGTGTATATATCTCAAGGCTATCCTGACAGGTAAATAAATCACAGGTTTTACTGATGTGGAACTTATGAAACATGTGCCCCGGGCTTGCAGAAAGTACATGCCGAGGAAGGTTGAACAATCACATTTGAACATACATGCTTTGTTTCATATGTTGCTATGATGTGTTATATAACCATATATTTATTCGAAATATAATTATTTGTTCTATGCAGTTGTTCAATCTCCACTGCATTAAACATTGTCGACTCGAGTCCATAACACTTTCAGATGAAAATAGCAAAAAGCAGCAAAATATTTGAATAGAAAACGAATTTCATTCAGTTGTGTGTAATCCTGGCTAACCCCCGCTCTAGCAGGGAAAATGGCCTTTAAAATGCATGTTGTTGTTGTTGTGTGTGTAATCCTGCACAATTAATCAATTCCAGAACAGAATTTCTGACAATCTAAACCACCTCACCACTAAATTGGTGGCAAAAAACCACTAATTTATACATATATAAATATATATAAATAAATATATATATATAAATAAATATATATAAATAAATATATATATATAAATAAATAAATAAATAAATATAAATATACATATAAATAAATAAATAAATATATATGTATATATGTATCACTTTAGTGTCAATCGAGATGGATACCTGGTTCATCATCTGTCTGTTGAAGTCATCCGCAATACAACGTAGTTCCAGGCCAATCATGCGTACATTGTCATCTGCAAACAGGAAAGGAAAATGTTTTGTGATGTAGTTTTGATCCTTTGAACTCATTACTTTTGCTCATCTAGTGACTGCCTTCATTCTAGTGACTGCCTTCATTCATTACTTTTGCTCAACTAGTGACTGCCTTCATTCATCTGTTCAGGGACATTTACATATTAATACATGCACTACCTTGAATTTCGACTTCTTCTTTCCCTTGTATAGCACATCCATTAATTCTCCCCATCTCCCCTACCCTCCATTTTACTTCCTACCTTCCTTCCCTTTTGTACTCTATCTCAAATTCATTTTTTTCAATTTATACCGTCCAACATCCCCATCCATCCACCCATGAATTCCGTGGGCATATAACATGCGATGATGACAAGATGAGATGTACCATACGCTTTACAGAGCATTGGTGATGCCCAATCAGTTTCTTAATAAGGGGTATGCTGGGTTGTTTGCCATTGCCTTCCCAACAGTCAGTCGGGGCAGCAATTTGTATGATCAGGGTGCCGGAGATAACTCCCCTACTCTTTGCAAAGGACCTGAAGTCGGGGTCTTTGAAGTCGACCAATTAATATTGGCAGATGTGACGCCCAGTCTAACGTCCATCCGAGGGATGAGGACACATTGATGAATCATGACTGTCTGTGAATTACAGACAGTCATCATTCATGACTGTGAATTACCAGGATGGCAGCTTATAGCAGGGCCAAGATTCAAACCCAGGCTAGACAACTCAGAGGTGAGTGTCTGTACGTCTCGGCCATTCTGCATCATAAATATAAGCATTGGTATATTGTATATAATGAAGGACTGCACTAATAATTTTAACTGAAGTTCGAAGCCTGGTGTTGGCTTAACGGTTAACGCGGCTGCCTTAAGATATTAGGGTCTTGAGATGGA
Organism: Myxine glutinosa; assembly: GCF_964187855.1. Taxonomy (NCBI): domain Eukaryota; kingdom Metazoa; phylum Chordata; class Myxini; order Myxiniformes; family Myxinidae; genus Myxine; species Myxine glutinosa. The sequence goes on from NC_136261.1 coordinate 181,942,748, forward strand.
GCTTCCAAGATTGGAAGGTATTGAGATGGAGATTATTAGGGTCTCGAGATTGAGCTTCCAAGATTGGAAGGTATTGAGATGGAGATTATTAGAGTCTTGAGATTGGGATTATTAGGGTCTTGAGATGGAGCTTCCAAGATTGGAAGGTATTGAGATGGAGATTATTAGGGTCTCGAGATTGAGCTTCCAAGATTGGAAGGTATTGAGATTGAGATATTAGGGTCTTGAGATTGAGCTTCCAAGATTGGAAGGTTTTGAGATTGAGATTATTACGATCTTGAGATTGAGCTTCCAAGATTGGAAGGTATTGAGATTGAGATTATTAGGGTCTTGAGATTGAGCTTCCAAGATTGGAAGGTATTGAGATGGAGATTATTAGGGTCTTGAGATTGAGCTTCCAAGATTGGAAGGTATTGAGATTGAGATTATTAGGATCTTGAGATTGAGCTTCCAAGATTGGAAGGTATTGAGATTGAGATATTAGGGTCTTGAGATTGAGCTTCCAAGATTGGAAGGTATTGAGATCGAGATATTAGGGTCTTGAGATTGAGCTTCCAACATTGGAAGGTATTGAGATCGAGATATTAGGGTCTTGAGATTGAGCTTCCAACATTGGAAGGTATTGAGATTGAGATTATTAGGGTCTTGAGATTGAGATTATTAGGGTCTTGAGATTGAGCTTCCAAGATTGGAAGGTTTTGAGATTGAGATATTAGGGTCTTGAGATGGAGCTTCCAAGATTGGAAGGTATTGAGATTGAGATTATTAGGGTCTTGAGATTGAGCTTCCAAGATTGGAAGGTATTGAGATTGAGATATTAGGGTCTTGAGATTGAGCTTCCAAGATTGGAAGGTATTGAGATTGAGATATTAGGGTCTTGAGATTGAGCTTCCAAGATTGGAAGGTATTGAGATTGAGATATTAGGGTCTTGAGATTGAGCTTCCAAGATTGGAAGGTATTGAGATTGAGATATTAGGGTCTTGAGATTGAGCTTCCAAGATTGGAAGGTATTGAGATTGAGATATTAGGGTCTTGAGATTGAGCTTCCAAGATTGGAAGGTATTGAGATTGAGATATTAGGGTCTTGAGATTGAGCTCCCAAGATTGGAAGGTATTGACATTGAGATATTAGGGTCTTGAGATTGAGCTTCCAAGATTGGAAGGTATTGAGATTGAGATATTAGGGTCTTGAGATTGAGCTTCCAAGATTGGAAGGTATTGAGATTGAGATATTAGGGTCTTGAGATTGAGCTTCCAAGATTGGAAGGTATTGAGATTGAGATATTAGGGTCTTGAGATTGAGCTTCCAAGATTGGAAGGTATTGAGATTGAGATATTAGGGTCTTGAGATTGAGCTTCCAAGATTGGAAGGTATTGAGATTGAGATATTAGGGTCTTGAGATTGAGCTTCCAAGATTGGAAGGTATTGAGATTGAGATATTAGGGTCTTGAGATTGAGCTTCCAAGATTGGAAGGTATTGAGATTGAGATATTAGGGTCTTGAGATTGAGCTTCCAAGATTGGAAGGTATTGAGATTGAGATACTAGGGTCTTGAGATTGAGCTTCCAAGATTGGAAGGTATTGAGATTGAGATATTAGGGTCTTGAGGTTGAGCTTCCAAGATTGGAAGGTATTGAGATTGAGATATTAGGGTCTTGAGATTGAGCTTCCAAGATTGGATGGTATTGAGATTGAGATATTAGGGTCTTGAGGTTGAGCTTCCAAGATTGGAAGGTATTGAGATTGAGATATTAGGGTCTTGAGATTGAGCTTCCAAGATTGGAAGGTATTGAGATTGAGATATTAGGGTCTTGAGATTGAGCTTCCAAGATTGGAAGGTATTGAGATTGAGATATTAGGGTCTTGAGATTGAGCTTCCAAGATTGGAAGGTATTGAGATCGAGATATTAGGGTCTTCCAGATTACTGGTAACAGGGGGAACTGTAACAGTGGCACTGCTGCACTTCCAGAAAATTGATGCAACCAGCAGCCACAGGCTGTATATGAAACAATAACAACAACAACAACTTAACATCTTTGGGCACAATCGCAAATACCTGTTGCAGTGATTCTTGGAGTCAATGCTTGAGAGAACAAGGCTCCACTGCAGGTCTTGAGAAAATGAGCTCCAAACATGGTCTTTAGTTTTTTTCACTGACGGTCGTCGTTGAATAGTCCTCTTTAGAAGGGTGAGCAATTAGCTCCACACCAACCGAAAACAAACTTGAAATCCTCTGCACAAGTGGGGTTTCTTGGGGAGGGAGAAGGAGGGAGTCACAAATTTAGTGATCAGCTCATGAAGTTATTGAGGCAGAAAGATCACCATTGACACCACTGGCCCTTTTGGGTGGTGGTGCGTGGTAATACCCTGTGGCTCTCTGTAAACGACACATCTGATCTATCTCAACACATCTCATTTTGATGGCGGCTGCAAGTTTCAACATTGAAACAAAAACCAATTAATTATATTTGCACCTTCTACCAACATCTGGAGAGACCGCCATTTTAAAACGATGATATTAAAATGGCTAACAGGACGTGAAGCAAACTTCAATGACCAAGCAGTCATGGACAGATCAGACACAGAGGAGGAATTTACCGGAGTGAAGAACAGGTAGGTCTTTTCTGGGTCAGTTTTCGGGTCCACCTTTGAGCAATTGTGCCATGCATCGTCCCTTCCATCACTTATATAGCTCGTTAAGGAATCTCAGAGAAAAATAGAAAACACTTTCGTTTGACATTCGTGATCAGCCATCACTGCTCTTCCGCTTTCTAACGAAACCACCGACTCCCTGCGACTATGAGCATTCCACGCCCTTTGGGCTTTTGCGCGCAAGTCAGCTACGCCGGCCACGTACCGTGCGTGCGTTATGACGTAGGGTAGGGGAGGAGCTTAATCAAGTGATGGGATTAACGTACGTACTTATGTTATGAGCCATGGCTTCCTGCGGAATTGTCTAGCCTCGGTTTGAATCTCGACCCCCCCCCCGCCCCCCCACAATAAATTGTTACCGAGGAGTGGGAGTGTGCGACCCTTCTGCCAGCACTCATGGTCGTTGCTGGACGTCAAATATCCCACGGTGTCCTTTCACGAGGAATAATGGAGTTACCGACTTCTCCCTGAACAAATCTCAAATCCCTGCCCTGACAGCCTCAGCCACCGCTGACAGACCTCAGATGTGGGCGATGGGTTATGTACTGCATGGGTGGGACTGATAAGCTAAAACTGTTTGGTTAAGAGGAAGAAGTCGACACACATGGCCGAACAGGTACCAGCAAGCAATGGTGTCCAATATGGAAGTCCCATTTACCTGTCGGTGCCAGCCGTTGAATTAACACCAGCTGGGTTGACTCAGCGTGTCATCCTCCCGATGTCGGCAAAATGAGTACCAGCTTACTGGTTATGGTGGGGGGCAATGTATCTGGGGCACAGGTGGCCCCCAGACCACCACCGATGCTCGTATGCATTGTAAGGCCTGGCAGAATGGCCCAGCGCCCGAGAGAGCTGTCTAGCCTGGGTTCGAATCTCGACCCAGCTATAAACTGTGTTTCAGAAGCAGGACGATTCATCATTGCGTGCTGAACGTTAATTCCCATCAGCCAGCATTACCTGGTGCATGTGCAGACAGTAAGTGAACAATCGCTCATCGTTGGCACCATTAACAAATTCCTGACCGAAGCTGTTTGCCCTACTATAAGTATAACTAAGTACACACCCTAACTACTGCTGGGTAGGCAATGGGAACAAAACACTATAACTTTCGATACGAGATCGTTTCGGCAGCACTGACGCTCTGTAACAGAGTAAAGTACATGATGTGCATCATCATATGATAAGATTGGATGCATTTGTAAACATTTCATGAATCATAGACTTTAGAAATGACGTAAGAATACCAACGAGGCCTTTATGCGCATGCGCAGTGTGTGCGTTTGCAATGATTCACTTCTGCTCCATGGAAACTTTTAACCTGCCATTGCTCGTGCGAAAGCTGTAAGTGAACTATTCTTTTTTTTTTGGATACAAGATCGAGGCTCGTGTAAGAGCTAACATTAGTGACCAAAAAAAAAAACGTACAACATAAGACATAATAAAGGGAGCAGGAGACAAGATGGGGAGATAGGGGGAAGCACACAAGTACAACATTTGAGAGCAGGGACATCGGGAGATCTGTGGGAGGGCCAAGTGCTGGTTAATCATATTCAAAAAGGGTGTTATAACACACCCAAACTTCCCCGGCCTTGTGACCAATTAATTAAGAGCCCTCGTGAAACGGCTTAAGCACTCCAATGAAATGGGTGATAAGGAACGGCAGGCTTGGCAAGCAATAGCAAGCTGCTTGCTTCTGGTTGAAATAGCCGAGGAATTTTAAAAACAGATCGATTTCAAGCAGCAAATAATGTGGAAACCACTGACAGCAGACAAGTTTAAAAAAAGGGTGTTATAACACACCCAAACTTCCCCGGCCTTGTGACTAAAAACAAAAAGGGAGCTCTGTCTACTGTAACGTCATGGCTTGCAAAAGCAGCCTGAATAGCGTTCACCAATTGCTAAGGCTTGGGGGGAGAAGGCGTGGGAATGGGGGTGGGGAGTGGGAGAGGTAGAAACCACATGGACACAGCTAGGACTTCCAGGAAAGAAGTCGGTATTTCAGAAAAGTGGATCTCGGGTGTTTTAACGGGGTAGAAAAGATCAAGGTTTTGGATGGGGGAAGATAAGAGATGGTGGTGAACAGCTGTTTTAAAGACCTGGAGGGAGGAGTGGGATTGAAGAGAGTGGGGGAGTTTGTTCCAGAGGTGGGAGAAAAGAGCAATGAAAGAGTGAAGGTGAGCAGAGTCTTGATTTTGGCAGTTTAACTATGTTGTGCGACCTGTAGGAATATTTGGGGGACAGAGCACAGAGAGAGCTGGGGGAGCTAGGCCAGAGAGGAGTCGGTAGAAGACGGAAAGACCACCAACCTGCCTGCGGTGAGTGAGTGAAAGGCCCTCAGAGATAGCTTCATCGCGGGAGATTCCAATAATTCTGAAAGCTTTGGTTTCAACAGCGTGAAGACGAGCTAGGTGTGAGAGTTTTAACAGTTTTTTGTTTGCTTTAACAGTTTGTTTTAACAGCTCGTTTTAAGTTTTTTGTGAGTTTTAACATAATTTGAGCATTTAAATGAAAGAGTGGCAATTTATGGATGGTTAACCATAATTGTCTTCTTGGATCCAATCAGATTCACAAAAATGGAATGGGGGATCATTTAATATTACCTTTCATGTACCTGCAAAGGCTTAGGAACTACAGAGCAATTAAAAAGAAAATCTAACTTTGTTTTCAAAACTTTTTTTTTTGCCTAAAACACTCCACGGCGCTCACTGATGAACCTCTGTATGTTTAAAAATGAGGTTCCCAACTTTTACCCAAAAATGCACCTAGAAGCTTACACATGGCCTTTTTCCATAAATCCATCTAGTCTACTACAGATAACAGACTTTTTGGAATGCCAGCAGAATTTTCCATCCAATAATCATGTAACTCCCCTCCCCTCCCCCCTCCCACCCCTCTCCTCTCCCATCCCTCCCCCCCCCTCTCCCATCCCTCCCCCCTCTCCTCCCCTCCCTCCCCCCTCTCCCATCCCTTCCCCCTCCCTCCTCCCCTCCCCCCCTCTCCCATCCCTCCCCCCCTCCCCTCCCCCCCTCTCCCATCCCTCCCCCCCTCCCCTCCCCCCCTCTCCCATCCCTCCCCCCCTCCCCTCCTCTCCTCCCCTCCCGTTCCCCTCCCCTCCTCTTCCCCCTCCCCTCCCCTTCTTCTTAGCTCTTTCACGAGCCTCGATTCAGTATCCAAAAAAAAAAAAAAAAACTGTTTAAAAAATATATCCATGGTTAAGAGCTTCCATGTTGAAAGTCTTGTTTCAATCGCTCCAGCAGTTGCGGAGAAAACACATTTTAAAAGCGAATAAAGGTGAAAAAGTGAGAGCCTCCGCCGTCATTCCACAAGGATAGACATGGACATCTATATATCTAGATAGTAGATACCATCATCTGGACATCTTTTACTATTTTTTATATGGGGGAGATGGGTGTACAATGTACATGGTGTTTTGCAATATATTTCACTGACACCATAATTCACTCCCTGAAAGAGCGGGTTACCGAGTCTTCTTTCTGTATTTTTGTTTGTTTTGCAGGCCAGGTATGTCATGATCGTCACTACATCCCCACTCTATATTTAGGTTTGTATAATTAGTAATAACTACTCCCTCTGGGAATGAAATATGGTTTCAACCCTCAATACCCCCCTCTCTTAGGTAGGGATCATGAGTTGTTAAACCACTTGCACTATTCCACATGTACAGGTGAAAATTGCAAGTTGTCTCCTCACCCTCACAAGGAAGTAGAGGGTGGGAGGTGGTATTTTGTGTCTATGACCTGACCCTGACTATCCCGATCTCACGTATGCAAAATGATGATCCCGGTAGAATCCGGAGGAAGTGGTTTGTATGGAGTCCCAGTAATCTGGTATTTCATCACAATATTTTGACAAATCTTCGTCCGAGAATACAATGGCAAATTCATTTTCTAAGTTGGATGAAGATATCAGGTGTAGGCCCTAGAGTCTTGTTTGTCCAATCTCAATTTGCACGTCACAATTAGATGTCACACTTCGGCTTTCAGGATTAATTCACGGTTTTCTTACAGATCGATTACAACCGGATTACCGAGTGTCATTGTAGTTGTTTTAATCAATCAGGCATTCACATTTGTGCACCACTTCCCTTGTCCTGTCGTTTTAGACTGTCATTTTTACCTAATTCAGTTCACATGTTTAATGTGAAAAGGGTGTGATGCACACTTTTTAAAATTGAGTTGCCAGTGGAAGAAAAATTTCCATGTTTCACTTGGTCAACACAAAAGAATGAAAATAAATGAATTATTATTACGATGACGTCACAGACGGAGAGCAAATTCCATCCTACTCATGGGTTTTTTTTAGGGGCGATACCAACAAAGGTTGACTTTTTCACCCTGATGTCTCAAATTGGAAAAACGCAAAAAGACACACAGTGTACTTTGTTTATTATTGTTACTAGTGGAGTCACCCGTGAGAATCCCACAGGCATGGAGGTGTATCGTTGCGATCGGTGTAGCCGTTTGTGCGGTACCCGGGACAATAACGTTAGGCGGGAGTCCAAACCTGAAAATGCTGGAGACCAAAGCTGAAATTGGAAAAACAATATAGCCTATTTTACTCCTGGGGGTTCCAGGATTACCCACCCAAAATATCGTTGCGATCGGTTCAGCCGTTTTTGCGGTACCTGGGAACGGACGGACAGACAGACAGACAGACTGACGGACAGACATTTGGTGAATTATAGTAAGATTACCCATGTATCTTAACTTTAAACCTGAAATCGAAATTTTAATTGCGGTATTCCTCAAAAGTGCACAATGGTGGTGACTTAACGGTTAAGGTGGTTGGCTGAGGATACTAAGGGCCTGAGTTCAAATCTCAGTTCTCACAAAATAACACTGTGTGTTTATTCAGACTGTCAGGTCGGCAAAATGATTACCAGCTTGTTGAGAAGCGGGTTAGCGGATTGGTGACCTGTCTCGGATTGTACCCCGAGCCAGTAAAACCGCCTTGGCAACCTTATGTGCCTCATGGCGTGAGGAGGATCATCGATCAAAATGTGCTAAAGCGTGTCCAGCGTATCAGTTTGACCTCCATTCTCTGTTTCTTCTTTTTGGGCCTCTATTGTGAGCTGGGGGTGGATAGCCTCGAAGCTGTGTAGCCAAGCCTGGGTTTGAATGTCAACCCAACTGTTGATATTAAAGATCCCGTTGTGTCCTTCATGAAGAGTAGGTAAGCTATAGCTGACCACCCTGGCCAAATTTCAAATTCCTGCCTTGGCTGACTACTAGGAAGGCAATGGCAAACTACTTGGTACAAAGAAACTGCTTCTGCAACACCAATGGTCTTCCTGCATCGAAGTTCCTTGCAAGTGAACTCATGTTATAACCAGACCCTTGGTGTAATGGTCAGAGCGTCCGCTTTGCATTTGGGAGGTTGGTGGATCAAACGGATCAAACCCCAACCGAGTCACACCAATGACTTTTAAAATGGTATGTGCTGTTACCTTGTTTGGCATTCAGCATTGAAAAGGATCGAATACGGACAAACAACCACAAGTTCACAATAATAAGCCAGGTTTCCATGGACCTAATGGCGTACTCCTGTGTTGACCTTGAAGCTTCTTAGAAGGGAGCTCGTGTTTTTCATTTGTATTCTTTTTTTTTTTCTTTTTTTACATATCACAATTATTGTTGGGTGGGTCTAGACAGCCCCAGCAGTTGAATTGACTTTCCCCAAAGGAACCACATGGTATTCATAGAACACATACCCCGTGCAGTCAAGTTGATCCGAGCCAACTCTCCTGTTTTTTTCTTTGATCCAATATGGCTGCCAGACCACGTCACTGATGACATCATATGTCTTTCAACAAACACTACATGGCCAAAGGTATGCGGACACCCCTTCTAATTAGTGGATTCCGCTGTTTCAGCCACGCCCAATGCTGACAGGTATATAATCAAACACACAGCCATGCAATCTCCATTGACAAACATTGGCAGTAGAATGGGCCGTACTGAAGTGCTCAGTGACTTTCCGCATGGCACCGTCATAGGATGGCACCTTTCCAACAAGTGAGATCGTAAAATTTCTGCCCTGCTAGAGCTGCCCCGGTCAATTGTAAGTGCTGTTATTGTGAAGTGGAAACGTCGAGGAACAACACCAGCTCAGCCGCGAAGTGGTAGGCCACACAAGCTCACAGAAGGGGACCGCCAAGTGCTGAAGCTCGCAGCGCATAAAAATCGTCTGTCCTTGGTTGCAACATGCACTACGGAGTTCCACACTGCCTCTGGAAGCAACGTCAGCACAACAACTGTTTGTCGGGAGCTTCATGAAGTGGGTTTCCATGGCCGGGCAGCTGCACACAAGCCTAAGATCACCATGCGCAATGCCAGGTGTCGGCTGGAGTGGTGCAAAGCTCGCCACCTTTGGACTCTGGAGCAATGGAAACGCATTCTCTGGAGTGATGAATCGCGCTTCACCATCTGAGAGACCGACGGACGAATCTGGGTTTGGCGGATGCCAGGAGAACGCGGCCTGCCTGAATGCATAGTGCCAACTGTAAAGTTTGGTGGAGGAGGAATAATGGTCTGGGGATGTTTTTCATGGTTCGGGCTAGGCCCCTTAGATCCAGTGAAGGGAAATCTTAATGCTACAGCAAACAATGACATTCTAGACGATTGTGTGCTTCCATATTTGTGGCAACAGTTTGTGGAAGGCTCTTTACTGTTTCAGCATGACAATGCCCCCGTGCACAAAGTGAAGTCCATACAGAAATGGTTTGTCGAGATCGGTATTGAAGAACTTGACTGGCCTGCACAAAGCCCTGACCTGAACCCCATCAAACAACTTCAGGATGAATTGGAATGCCGACTGTGAGCCAGGCCCAATCGCCCAACATCAGTACCTGACCTCACTAATGCTCTTGTGGCTGAATGGAAACAAATCCAAGCAGCAATGTTCCAACATCTAGTGGAAAGCCTTCCCAGAAAAGTGGAGGCTGTTATAGCAGCAAAGGGAGGGGGGCGGGGGGGACCAACTCCATATTAATGCCCATGATTTTGGAATGACATGTTTGACAAGTACAGACGGGTGTCCACAAACTTTTGACCATGTAGATATGTATGTCTTTGTACAGATGTCTGTCCCCCCTTCATAAGGGTAGGTTTTAAAGGCAAATCCTTCAACATGAATATGTGTTCACTACATTTTATTTTTGAGGATAAAAGAAACTACGTGGCTTACAAACCAAGAGGTGTTTATTTAATAACAATAAATAACAGGTGCAGGGAGGTGAAATTTGCTGCGTGTGATGTGCAATGCACATAGAGTAAAATGAGTGTTCATTTACATCCGTAGGATGTCTAATAAATAAAGAAGATACAAACAGACCTGACACGAGGCCGAGGCTTCAGACTTTGGCATGCTCACGGAGCTGCACCGTTGATTAAACTGTTCCAACCCGTCATTTTTACAAGTGTGTGTATATATGATATATATATATGTATGTATGCATAATAATGATTGACCATACATGCTAAATAAAGTTTGATAACTAAAACTTCATAGGTCACGTGGTCTGGCAGCCATATTCGATTTAAGCTAAACCTTTATAAATCACCTGTCAAACGGCTAAACCAATCAATACGAAACTAAGTATATCATCGAGTACCCATGGGGATAAAACTTTGATAACTAAGTCACAAGTTAAGTGGTTTCAGAGAAGAATATTTTTTTCTAGGTTTTGTTTCGATCCAATATGGCGACTAAACTATTTGACCTACACGGTTATTGTTATGAAACCTTTTCCCACAAAGGTAGTGGATGATATATTTGAAATTTTGCATCAATCGGTGAAGTGGTTAAAAGAGAAAATTATTTTTACATGTTTTCCTTTTATTTATTTTGGCTGCCAAACTGTGTGAACTATTGACATCGTACTATCAAACTTTATTCATTGCGTTCACAGTTTTGTAAGCACCCACATAAAAATCACTGCTTGCAGTTATGTGGCAGTTCTCAGATGGCATTGTCATTAGAACGGGCAGCGTGGGATGGCATTGCCATTCGAACAGGTGGTCTGGGATGGCATAGTCATTGGAATGGGTGGCATGGTATGGCATTCCCATTGGAATGGGTGGTGTGGAATGGCATTGTCATTGGAACTGGCGGCGTGGGATGGCTTTGTTGTTGGATGGCGTCATCGGAACGGGCAGTGCAGAATGTCATCGTCAAACGATGACATTGTAATTGGAACGGGCAGCGTCGGGTGGCATTGTCAATGGAACAGGGTGTCATATTGGTACCCGAAATAACTGCACGCAGTTATAAACGACAGTTCTAGTTAATTATTATTCTCCCAATTTTTGGTCCAAAAACACCTAAACTACACATGTTGAGCTCCAAACACCAGTTATGCATGAAGACACATACAGGTCGGAAGTTGTGATCAAACTGCACATGCACACATTTTTGACCCTGATCTTTAATGGACCCTTTTTCTTGTCAACGTGTTTCCAGGAATACTTGATGTCAAAGACATGAAATTTTAAACTTGAGCTGGGTCATTTCCTTGAAAATCAAGTGACTGTGACCCAATTTCTTAATTTTACCTATTTTCATCCCCATTTAATGGGCTGATGCGCCTTGGTGTCCAAAGTACCTTTTTGAAAACAAGGTCACACTGACATTTATAGCATCAACGTTTTACCTACTTTTATTGTCACCATAACCTAATTTCTTAATTATAGCGTTCAAAGAACACGTTACCCCCATTAGACTGCATGCTGACCCCGAAAATCTTTCACTTTTGTGACCACCGTGCTGCAACTACATAATATCCTAACATGATGTATATAAATATATTTCAGTAAGTTTGTGAAACTCGTCAAGAATATAACTTGCACAAAAGAGAGAAAATGAGAAAAAACGAACAAAAAATTAGCTTTTCCTATCCAAAATATTGACCAATCACAGCGCGTGTCTTACGCAAAACCGCAATCGCCATCTCCTCTTAACCAATTATGCCTCTTGTTACATTTGCGCGATACTAAACAACATGGCGACCTACATGCCGTATGTGTCTTCCATGTCGTCTGAGGCAGATTCCAAAGGAAAATCTTCTGCATTTTGCTACATGCACACAGTAGACACGCATGGCAAGGTTCTTTCTTTCAGTGAGAAAAGTTTTAAAAAATTCAAAGAATGTGCCGAGCTGTGGAAAGAGTTGGATGGGAGCCCGGAAAGTGCGATTGCTGTGAATGCAGAAAGTCTGGAATTCGACCGGGATGGTGCTCGCATTAAATCACGCCATGGGTCAGGATCAAGTGAAGTTGAAAGTGGACATTCCACACGGTAGGCCTTCGTAAACAGTGTTTTAGATTGTGTATTTTGGTAGAGTCAATTTCGTTGTATAATGTCATGGTTTATTAGGTCTAATTTGTATTTTAAAACAAATAAATTAGGGGTCTATAGTCGGTCGCCGACCGTCGGAGCTAGTCTCGACCCTCCTCTTGTCAAGTCAAGCCAGGCTCAACTTCGGTTCGAGTCAGGCCAGGATACTTTCTGTATGATCTGACTCGGCTTTGAGTACAAAGAGTGGCCAGCAGTGGCTGAGTAGAAAGAAGGCAGCAAGATTTGTTACCAACGTAACACTCATCAAGGTCTATCACGTATCACTATCAGTATCAGCGTTGTCAACCTGTGTTATCTTCTCTGCTCATGTTCGATGATCATCAGATCAACACGAGAACAGTGTGAACACTAAATCCTGATTGAAAGTAAAAAATTCAATCAAATTCAGTTGACAATTACACCGCCCACGGTCCACAAGTCTATTCTATTCTATTCTTTTCTATTCTATTCTGTTACTCATCAAAGCCTGTTCACCGTCCTGATGAGCGGCAATTGTGGATGAAATGTCCTGCCGGAAGCGGAAGTGCTTCACTGGAAGTGTGTGGATTATAGATGGTATGGCAATGCTGCACGAGTTACCACAAAGAGCTCTTCCAGCCACATTTGGCCAACTTGCCAGTCACATACTCAAGCAGCTTATTGACCTGGCAAGGAGTGCCCACAGTGATGCTATTCACTTTGTAGTGGATACTTACCGACAGCTCAGCATCAAAGGGACAGAGAGAGGAAGACGTGCAGCTACTGGAAGTCAGATCACAAAGATCTATGCAGCAGATCAAAAAGTCCCACAGCAATGGAAGAAATTTCTGTCATGCAATGAAAATAAGGGAGCCCTGGTACGTTTTCTTTTCAAGCTGTGGAGTGAAAGCTCTGGACATGTCCTTCAAAATGTAACCGTTGTGATGGCACATGATGGAGAGTGTCATTCTGTCAGTAATGTTGCTGGTGCATTGGAAGTAACTGCTGTGAGAGAACTTGAATGCAACCACGAGGAAGCTGACACAAGACTCTTCCTACACTGCCAGTATGCTGCTGCTTCTCTCCCATCTTCTTCAAACAGATGCCCCTCTGTCATCATCAAGAGCCCAGATACTGATGTATTTGTTATTGGTGTGGCTAAAGCTCACAAGATTAGTGCACAGCTTCTCTTTCATACTGGCAGAGGAAATGGGAAACGCACATTGAATCTGAGTGTCATACAAGATTATCTTGGGCAAAATATAACAGATGCTCTCATTGGCCTTCACTGCTTCACTGGATGTGACTCTGTGAGCTCCTTTTATGGGCGGTCAAAGAAGAAGGCAATGAAACTATTGCGTGAATCTACAGACTTCCAAGAAGCCTTCAAAAAGCTGGGAAATGCATTTACCTTAGATGCCAGTCTGAGTGACATGATGGAGGGGTTTGTGTGCAAGTTGTATGATCAAGATTGCACTGACGTGAACACAGCTCGATACAATAACTTTTTGATGGGTGTCAAAGCTGAGATGAACATGCCCCCTACCAGGGACTCCTTGCAAAAACATATTTTGAGAGCTAACTACCAAGCTGCTGTGCACACTAAATGTTTGGAACAATTTCCCACCATCCCGAGCCCACATAATCATGGATGGAAAGTGACCGACGACACCGAACTGGAGATTGTGTGGGGTGATCTTCCTCCTGCACCAAGCACTCTGTTGGAGCTCACACACCGTAGTTGCAAGAAGACAAACTGTGAGGACCCCAAAGGAGGAGGAAAGGGCCGCTGCTCTTGTAGACACCACAATATACCTTGTACAGATCTATGCAAGTGTATGGACTGCAAGAATTCAGTCCCTACCGAAAATGACATGGATGACATTGAAGAAGACTCTGATAATGCAGAAGATGAATAGGCAATTGATTTCATCGCTCACTCTTAAGCTCCTTGGAAGAACATTGTTAATAATAACACTGCTTGCATTTACATACTGTACCAATCACTGAAATGCTTGTGAGACAGAACACATTTCTTTTTCTGGTAACGATGTTAATAGAGATTGATCATTTGTTTTAGGGCAGTAAATAGTACTTCAAAGCTTCTGCATCTGCCAGAAAAGAGAAACAATCCATAAGGTCAAACATAGTATGTGACAACTTATAAGTAATCATTAGAACCAGTCTGCTGAGTCTAGTTTGCTGGGACACACATTTGTAATCCATAATTTAGTCTGCAAAACAAGAATATCCAGTTGGTCATTTGCCCTGAATCAACATGTATATATACCCATGCATGTACAGTACACTGTTCATTCATGTGTATAATGAACAGATCCTTTCCATGATGATGACATTGAAGTTTATTGTAAATATTTTGACCGTTTCCTCTATCATGCAAATGATAACATATCTAATTATGCACACCTACTGTATGTGCGTTAAATCTCATTATTGTGAAACTGTCTAGTTTTTCTGTCCATACTGTGGGTTCTCTGAATTTGCCACTGTGTTGAGATAGATTATTGAAGCACTTTCATTCTGTTTCTTGGAATAGTTTGAAGCCGTTTACAGTCAAAGTAATGATTTTTTTTTTCTTTACAGAATGCCCAAATATACAAGTTACCACCACATTCAAAGTTCCTATCCGATTGCTTATTGGCAATGATGTGTACATGTATGTATGCTGTAAAAAACAAACAGGTTGCCAATTAATGATAATGTATTAGATAGATTCCTTGAGTTATGCTGTATGTAGTACTGTTGTGTACCTCTAGACAGAAAGACTATTGCTAATAGGGTACAGATATTACTCACTGCTCTAAGCATTATTTAGTTGAAATGTATGAAGCTGCAGTTTAACCACTGAATGTACAGTGCCAGAAGCTATGTCACCAGAATACCCTCTGTGTACATACATAGTTTTACCAATTTGCCATAATTGTGTGACATGTATTTTGCCATAATTTGGGGCATGTATTCCTTTTATCATTACTATTATTGGGATGATTATAATAATAATAATAATAATAATTCATTTATTTTGTATAGATTAGAAGTTTGCCATCATCCTTTGCATGTAGTACAATCATGTTTTATTGTAGACATACTAAATGAAATGTGAGTTGAATAGATGAACACAAATGTAATTTTGCTTGTAAAGGTCATGTCAGACATGCAGGGGTAAAAAAAACATGTTCCTGTCATAAAGAATACAATACATAATGTGCAATTACTTGAATATTTTACTGGCCTGTGATACATCAGGGTATTACAAGAGGAAAGATTGCCTACAGACATGCATGGTGATCCTTTGATGCTCTTTATCAATTGCTAGATGCGTACATTTTGCTAGATAATGAAAAGGCCAGTGTACTTGTCAGAGCGCAAGATATATCAGAAAGCATTAATTTATGAACAGTAGAATGACAAACACTTTGTGAATATATGATCTTCATTTGGTCATATTTGTGGAAGATGTTATGTGGGGATGAGTATCATATCTCCACTATATAATGTACATCCCTGTAGTGATTTCACTATAAATCTCAATCTAATTTTCAACAACTACTACATAAAGTTTAATCAAGTGTCTCATTTCATAAGAAGTTGTTTTAATTTGTTCCGACAATTGTTACAACTCACCAAAATGCTTGCTAGTGATTGGCCAAGGGCATATTTATATTTGTTATTGATAAGTAATTCTGAAACAGGACAAAGATGGTTAGGTATGTGTAACAGCATCCATAATCCATGAAATTATGAAATATTCAATGTTTATCTTGTCAACTAAACATATTAATGTGTACATGTCATATGGTGCACAATTACCATATACATGTAATTTAATGATTGAACTGTGTTTGGTTATGAAATTTTGTTGTCTTAATTTCTATTCTTCTTTGACACAAAGAATAACATTGTTTTATCTGGAGATACATTCTAGTATTGGATGTGGTTTATGGTATGATGGACATTGCCTCCGAAACGTTTCAGTTTTGTTTTGATACATATTGGCACTTAAAAAGCTTTTAAAGCTTTTTGTCTCGTCTTTGACAGTTCATCAATTTCAAATAAGATAGTAAAACAACAACAGAAATAAATGAAGAGGCTTGGTTTGCATGTGTCATGTTCACAAACAAAACATTTATTAATGAAAAAGAATGTGCATTTAAATTAATTAGCTGTTATTTCACAACAAATTGAATGAGACAAAGGGAAATGGAAAGTTTGTTCATTGTTGTAATGGAGTATGTTGCGAGAGGAAAGGAAATTAGAAATTCAGTGATTTTACAAGATGTGAAGAGTGGATTTGATGAAGTGGAATAGATGAATGGAATTGTTGATGAACCCGATGTCAGAGAAGAGAGAAAATTCATTTCAAGCAGAACATATAAAATGTAGCAGATAATAGACAAGAGAGAGGGGGGGGGGGGGGGGGAGGGAGAAAAAAATGACCATGTCACAGAATATTCAAACTGGTTTTGACAAAAAATAAAGAAAGTAATTGAATATTAAATGAAATAATACATGGAGCATCTCTTGGATAGTTAGAAAGCTGTAATATACAAAATATGCTATGGATTGGTGTTGTATTTTGTTAGTGCCATTATTCTTTTTTTTTAAATCCGCTGGTGGTTCTAGACCAAAAAAAGCCACTAAATCATAGTTGTCAATGCATCCTTCAGATAGGATGTAAAACCAAACATGGTAAATTAATTTGCATAAAAAAACACCCACATGTAACATTTCTTTGACGAGTAATAGCACACATATGCCATGGATGGGAGCTCTATTTGCCATTATTCATTCAAAGAATCCACCAGTGATTATAGAAAAGAAAATACAGTAAATCATAGTTATCCAAGCATCCTTTGGGTAGGATGTAAACTCAAATGTGTTCCTGGATCATAGAAAATAAATTGAGTCTTCAAGATTTCATACCAAATTCGTATATCACGTACTCGCGGAGAGGATTCCGTTGGAAGTCAGTCAGTAATAATCCTTATTATACAATCCCCCAACAGGACTCAAGAGGGCGACAAACAGAAGTTCTGAAATTTTAAATTACTATTACTAAATAATGTGCAAGTTTTATCCTTGACGACTTTGTGTGTTTATTCAATGTATTTTTCCTCATCTTTCTACAAAATTTCAAGTAGTTGCCAGATGGTGGTTGCAAAAGTCAAGAAATAGAGCTCTTTCTGCTCATTGCATTGCGGTCTACATGCAGTCTTGAGAAAAAAGACATAGGACTTGATTAGATGAAGGAGAAGAATCTCAAAGTTCCACCACCCTGAACGGCAAATTTGATTGGTTGACAGGGCATATGGGAAGGAAATTTTTATTGGAAGTGTAAGCAAGTCGTTTTGTCTTCTACAATGTTCAACTATATCATTCAATTGAAGTAAAATTTAAGTTTTAAAGACAGAAGAAAACAAAAACAATTGAATCGGAAGTTTACTGCCATTGATGCACCATCTTTTACACCATCTTATTTAACACTTTACACGAGTTATTCATGCCTGTAGTTTGTGTCCTTTACAACATCCATAAAAATTAAGATTCCTATTTGGAACGATTTTCAATTTTGTTTGAATGCCAGACAGACTGAAGCAATCGCTTTATCGCAAATGTGGACGCGCACTCGGGACGAGACATTGGACAATTTGCCAAAATCAGAGCCAAAGTACAGCTAAACTGCAGGTTCGTGTTCTGATTCCTGCTCCGGTGTTCAAATATTGAATAAAATTGATCATAAAATGATAGAGTGAATCAATTGCTCAAAATCACTTTACGCTACATGTGCAGGGCAGAAAAAAATTGCCTTTTTACGGCGTAGCCCATATAGTGGGGTACCATAGTGAAAATGTCGTTACACGGTGGACAAAAGCACAATTTTTTCACCAAAGCATCTCCATGGTATACCTTCTAGAAAAAAAGTAAGCTCCAAAAAAAATGATGATGGGAAGTGTAATATCTGACGTCATTATGACGTCATCAGCTAATTATTATGTAATCATATATTAAAAAAAATCAATGACTTACAACTAAGGTGTTAAGTGCATTTTAACATCAAAATATATTGTTGTGGATTTGAGAATTGTGTTTTTTTTGTGTAAATATCACCCTCCGTAGTGTAAAGGTCAAAAGGTCGTCCTTTAGTTAGTCCATATACAATCACGTAGCAAATCATAGTTTTCCCTTTTCAGTAGTTATTTCCTTATTAAGTGTATTAGTTTAAGGCTGTGTCTTCCATTAATTGACACTGCATTGCACCGAATTCAAATAAGGTAGATCCCCTTGCAAATCCCCTGTCAAGTGCAAAGCCTCGATTGCCAACTGCATTCGTCCTCCATTACGCACGCGGTCGGTTCGGGGAAGAAAGGCGTGGCCCCCACCTCATCAAGGGTGGAGCCCCGAACAACCAACCACAGGCTCGGTGGGTATGGCTTGGTAAGGCGTGGCATAAAACCCGCGGCGGGACGCCCCGAGATGAGATGAGACGAGACGAGCTGCGAGAGACGATTTTGAGAGGAGTCCTTGGAGAGCACGCGACGCACCAGCACGCAGGAGCTTTGGAACCATCGCAGCTTTGAACGATTGCAGCTTGAACCACCGCAGCTTCGGGGCTTTGACGGCAGTTTCGACCGTGGCCACGAAGGAACGGCGGCTGCTGAACGCGCTGATCGAGAAAGGGCGGCGGCTGCTCATTCCCGGCCCGACCGTGCTCCGGTTCCAGCTGAACCTTCCTCTCCCTCCAGCCATCCACCTCCTGCCATTCCTGTCATCATCCCCCGTGTAAATGTGCTTGTAGTCTGTCTTTTGTCTTGTCCCTGGGTTTAAGTAAGACTGCAATAGGTAAGCTAATATTTGCACTGTGTCTCCTGGCTTCTTTCTGTCTTTATTTTCTTATCCTTCCTTCTCCTTGGTTCTTTTGATGGTGTAAATAATAGTTGGTAATAAATTCTATTTGTATTTCCTACCTTCGTTCTTCATGCTCGTCCGGTCGCTTTAGTGATTTCCCCATTGGAAACCTGTGGCGCGATTTTGGCCAACGTTTCAGGATCGGGTTTAGTCTTTGGTAATGGCTCGAACGTCGTGTTGCTAACACCGCTCGGCAATTATAACATCTAAAACCGGGGTTCGAGCGGGAGTCCCTCCCCTGCTCGCGGTCAGGAGTGGCACTCAGGTCCTTGGGACTTTTTGTAGACCAAATACCCTGGCTGCTCCCGACCGGGAGGAGCATTGGGACCCCCAGGACTCACGTCGGTCAGTCGCGAACAAAGGGATTGATCCCCCCTTCTTAAGGGGAAAAAGGCCGACGGAGAGATCCGTAACAATATGTTTCCGAGGTCAAGGATTTCAATGCACTTTTCATTTTAGACAATCTTTAAAAGATTTATGATGTCATTATGACGTCATAAGCGAATTATTTCGCAATCATAATTTAAAAATGAATTAGTTAGAACTAGGCTATTAAGTGTATTTTGACATCGAAATATATGTTTCCGAGGTCAAGGAATTCACTGCAATTGTCATTTTTCTTCTTAGACAATGTTTAAAAGATTTATGACATCATTCTGACGTCATCCAGCAAAAAAAACAAACTATTAGATTCGTCTGCACACAAATTCGTTTGATTAGTTAACATCCACATATCAAGAGTTCATAATAATCTTCCCGTTGAGTTACAGAATTTAAAACACCACAAGAGCATTTTTTTTCAGTAATTTAGACTGAGCTATTAATTAGTTACACTTCATCATTATGTCGTTAGCTGGTTTAATAAAGGGGTAAATGACACAAAATTATATATGTTGCATCAAATGTATATGCATATACATTATACAAATACTCGTGATTCTGTCCCATTTTGTAGCAGTGATTCCTTGAGATGCGAAATAATATTAGCATATCGGGCTATCATCCAGCGTCGGAAGGCATCTGGATTTTCGGTTAGGCCCACAGCTCCACCCCTGCCTTTTACTTTGGCATTCTCTTGTTCGTGGACTTGATCGATGGGAAGCGCAGAAAACCTCTTTTGTGTTTTGTTCACAACCCAGTGCTTCTGGAAGTCCTTTGTTAGAGCGGCTGGCAAGGATTGCATGTCTCGGAGGTGGACGGAAACCCAACGGCAGTAGTTGTAGTGGTCCAGTGAAAAAAATAGAAACATGAGACTTTGAAGAGACTCAACATAGAGAAGAAAGTCTTTCTCTCTGTGCGCACGAATGAATATCATGATCAAGATCTCTGTTCGCAGCACTATGTCCCAGTATTGGAAAGTCGGACTCTTCTTTGCCATAGCCAGTCTCCAGGCCTCAAATGTCTCACTGTCACTGGACACAGCAGCTTGCTCATATGCTTCTTGTTGTAACCGTGATAGAGCTAAGGCAGTCACTTGGTGGGCATGTCGTGTCCGTGTCACATGAGCGGCATTGATGAAAGAGTTAGCTGTACCAGATGTTGCTACACCTGAATCAGTTAGAGCTACAGTCCAGCCACTCTGATCTAGGAAATCTCCCAGTGCATTCCACAAGGCCTTCTCCAAATGGAACCCGCCAAACATGATCAGGAATTCATTTTCACCGTGAGTTGCAGGCCAGGTCCATTGAATATACTTGCAGTTCGCAAAAATTGGACAGTCACAAGCGAGTACTGGAATCTGGCCAGGGTTGAGGAACTCTGTGATGGACTTCAATATGTTCATGGCGTGCTTGATCATGGCTGATGAGTCTGCCTTCTCTTGAAATAGTGGTAGAAGAGCAATAAAGGCAGGGGGATCGAGCGGAGGTGATTGCTGAGATGCATGATAGGCAGCCCATGAGATAGTGTCTGCCTCCTCACTTGCATTTCCGTCGAGAAGCTTGGAAGTATGCTGAATCCATTTCTCCTCCTTTTCTTTTGCTTCTTCAAGCCTCCCATTTACAGGTGTCATGATGACCAGTGGTACACTGGTATTTGATGCTTTCAGATGTACTGATTGAATTATGCTAAACGAATCTAGGTGAGGTTTCTCATTTGGATTTGCAGGAAGAAAGCAAGTTGCCACCCGAACCCGTCCGAGATTATCTTGTGTAGGAAATTGGATGACACTTATACCACTTACATGGAACGATCGTTTGGCTGTAGTGGAAGAGGGATTATGGTCGATGTTATCCAGTGCACCAACAGTGAAGAGACCTTTCCTGAGAATAGATGGGCACACAATTTGGTCAGCAGTGAATTGGTCACACATTGCAGATGACAATTTATTCTCCAGTTGCAGAACAAGGCTGTATGAGATGCTCAACCCTAGTTTAGCCAGTTGATCACCGAGTGTTTTGTTCCTTGTCAATGTGTGGATATTCAAGCCAATGTATACTGGAAGTGGAGGTTCTCTCTCAGGAGACTGTCGTTTGGGAGTAGCCAGTTTCGTGCACCTTTTCTTTGAATTGTGGAGGAACAACTGGGCGATTGTTTGAGAAGCCTGCGTGTCATTAACATCGCTCTTCAAGTTTGGTCCATAAGGATCATTGATGACAGGAGTGTAAGACTGGGAAGCATTGTCTGGCACTTAGGGGGGAAACTGCCAGAAAACTTGAAATGTGTTTCTCCAAACATTTCTTCTCTGCATATTTTTGCTACTTTTGCAAAAAGTAGCGCTTCTGATTGATAGTCATGTTAATGCAGAGCATCTTTCAGCATTTGTTGCATGCCTTCTGGAAATACAAGAACAATGTTCTTGCCATCTGTCTGTTCTTGCACACCGGTGTCGGCAAAGTACTCAAGAAGCCTGCTTTTCAACCGGCTCTTGTTAATTGACACATCATGCCCAAGATTTTGAAGACGGCGTTCATACATCTCATGAAGATCTGAAAACTTGAATAGGTATGTCCCATCCTCAACGGCAAACACAACATAAGACACCAACTCCACAAACGCTCTGGCATCTGCTCGTTCTCTTTCCGTGTTGGAAGAAACACCTTCACGGCGATGTGCCCGATGTCTGTTTCTGTATCGTGTTAAACAGTTCAGGTGATACTCGGGTTCTAGGGCGATTAAATCACCCCCTGTTATTTTGTACAAGAGTTGGTCATCCTGCATATCAGTTGCCATCTTTCTGAGGGACTGATCAGTGCCAAATGTTTGGAAGTTGTGTAATTTTTGGTCACCTGTTTTTTCACAGAAGATGCACACACACTTGGCATCAAATACCGACTGCCGCTTTGACCGTCGCATCTCAAGAGCTTCGGCTTCATGTTTTCTTTTCCTCATTACTTGTCTGTTGAGTTTGGAATTGTTGAATTTCTGATGGCAAGAACGATGCCATGAGGCATTATTTTTCACAAAAGTTTCTACTGTTCTTTCTGTTACATATTCTACATCAACTGGCAGTGCATTTATTTTTCTGAACTCAACATTTCCCAGGAATGCAGCGTATACTTCTCTGGCATTACGTTTAAATCCTTCCTGTGGACAAGATAGTTTTTCCGGTGTAGTTTTCTTGCGGATTATGCAAGCACTCCAATCCATGATGACCTGAAATTGAAAGGAAATAGTCCACATAAGCATAAAAAGTACAATATCCAAACCAATATTATACGTTCCAATGCTGTAATTTGATAGAAAATTCATAAATACTTTTATTGGTTTCTTGCATTTCTAAATTTGAATAGCTAGACTAAGATCGCGTATATTCCAGGGAATGTATTGTTTGAACATGGTCTTAAAGCACATTTGAGACCGGGCACCCTTGCATTTATCCCCTAATTCTTATGTTTTATTTTCTTTTTTTTTTCTTTCTTTTTTTTGTTTTTTTTTACACATTTGAGTAATGACATCACTGCAACATAGTGAGCTTAAAAAGGCTTATATATAAATTACCTGTTTCTTGAAATATTAAATTAATGACAAAATCTCGGCACAGTACTTCACAACCTTATGTTATACATTAATTTGCGCTAATATCTTGTTAGTCTATTGTGACGTCATTAAAAACACTTCCTGTCATCAGATTTTTTGGAGCTTACCCTCTTTTTGATCCTTATACATGGGCAAAGCTTTGGTGAAAAAATTGTGCTTTTGTCCACAGTGTAACGATCCTTGGCATTTTTGTTAATAAGGTACCTCACTAATAGGGCAAAGCCATCTAGAAGTGTTTGTCCGTCCGCATGTATGTCCCCTCAAACATATACCAATCAGAGCTGAGGATCTGGTAACATGACAGGGTGATGTGATTACGTCTGATGTTATTATGACGGTTGACTCCGCACACCGCCATTTTGATTCCAATTTCGTTCAGGCCGAACATATCGTCGAACCTGTCATATATCACAATCGCCATGCTCTACCTTTATGTTTTTCATTCAGTGTGAAACACAAACAAACCGATTGTTAAAATGAGCATCAAATATCGAAAGAATCGGCGTTACGGGTCTTCCAATAGTACGGTACATCTCGGTCTTAGGCTTATAGGCACTGATCTCTACAACCACTGGATAGCGCATTGGCTGATCGATCTGACGCCAAACGTACGTACCGGCCGCCATCTTAACCACTCGCATTGATTCTCCAAGAAAGCTCGCGTTAACACTCCTGCCAATACATATATAATTTTGATTCGTTATCTATCTATAATTCCAGCAATCTCTGTGTGTGTGTGTGTGTGTCTGTCTGTGTGTTTGTTTGTCTGTGACCGCTGTTTCTCGACAACCACGGGTCCGATATACTTGAAACTTGCCAGGTATATTGCTGGGGACCCGAGGATGTGCCTTTTCAAGGTTTCATATTAATCGGACAATTACTTACCGAGCGATGTCCAAAAAACGATTCAACCAATCAGAGAGCAGCGAACTAGCGCGTGTGCCGAACGTGGCGGACACACTCTGCCTCGGATGGCACATTTGAGAGCGTATTCATTTATTTCACGTTTGCAAACTATGTTGGCGCTATGTTGGCGTTAAACGATGTTTTAAAACTAATAAAAACGAATTTGCGATTCATTCGCTTTCCTGCGCGTTTGTGTACGCGATGGCGATTTCTTTACCAAACTCCGGAAGCCGTTCGCTTTGGACCGAACCATTTCATGTAAATAGAGGGGGGGGTTCTGTGGTCGTTGCGAATGGACCAAACCATTCATGTAAATAGAGGGGGGGGATTGTCACTGTACTCGCAAGCCGTTCGCCGTTCGCTTTGGCGTTGCGAATGGACCAAACCATTTCATGTAAATAGAGGGGGGGGATATAATTTTAGATAGATATATAGTACGGGCATATATATAGTACGGGCATGCCCTAGTCTATCTATAATTCCAGTAATCTCTGTCTGTACGTTTGTTTGTCTGTGACCGCTGTTTCTCGACAACCACGCGTCCGATATACTTTTAACTTGCCAGGTATATTGCTGGGGACCCGAGGATGTGCCTTTTCAAGGTTTCATATTAATCGGACAATTACTTACCGAGCTATGTCCAAAAAACGATTCAACCAATCAGAGAGCAGCGAACGATCGCGTGTGCCGAACGTGGCGGGCACACTCTGCCTCGGATGGCACATTTGAGAGCGTATTCATTTATTTCACGTTTGCAAACTATGTTGGCGTTAAACTATGTTTTACAACTAATGAAAACGAATTTGCGTTTCATTCGCTTTCCTGCGCGTTTGTGCACGCGATGGCGATTTCTTTACCAAACTCCGGAAGCCGTTCGCTTTGGACCAAACCATTGCATGTAAATAGAGGGGGGGGATTGTCACCACTCGCAAGCCGTTCGCTTTGGACCAAACCATTTCATGTAAATAGAGGGGGCGGGGGGGGATATAATTTTAGATATAGATATAGTACGGGCATGCCCTAGTTACTATAAATGGGCTCAAGATGCCTTCATGTGCTGCGGTCAACTGTCCAAATAGGCAGTTCAAGGGTTGCAATCCAACATTTCATCTGTAAGTATAATAAAGTTACTGTAAATGAGACTTTTTAGAGTTAATAGCGTGCAACACATGAACGAGTTAGATGTTTGTACAGACCCATGTGTAGATTCCCTTGTTAGTTGCTGTGTAAAAAAGTTCTATATTTTAGATTTACATTACAATCTAACTTTTAGTGAGGCTACTTTAAAACAAATAGCTTGCAAAACCACAGATTTGTGTGGAGCTAAGTATGAATTATTACTTAATTGTAAGTGAAGAATAAAAATCTGTAAAACAAATGCACAAAATTACGGTGTAAAACTGTAATCAGATCTAGATCTGATTACAGTTTTACACAAATGACAATGTGACTAGATCTAGTCTAGCCTCTAGATCTAGTCACATTGTCATTGAAGAGTCTAGACTCTAGATCAAGTCACATTGTCATTGAAGAGTCTAGCCTCTAGATCTAGTCACATTGTCATTGAAGAGTCTGGACTCTAGATCTAGTCACATTGTCATTGAAGAGTCTGGACTCTAGATCTAGTCACATTGGCATTGAAGAGTCTGGACTCTAGATCTAGACACATTGGCATTGAAGAGTCTGGACTCTAGATCTAGTCACATTGTCATTGAAGAGTCTAGACTCTAGATCTAGATCTAGTCACATTGTCATTGAAGAGTCTAGCCTCTACATCTAGTCACATTCTCATTGAAGAGTCTGGACTCTAGATCTAGTCACATTGTCATTGAAGAGTCTGGACTCCAGATCTAGTCACATTCTCATTGAAGAGTCTGGACTCTAGATCTAGTCACATTGGCATTGAAGAGTCTGGACTCTAGATCTAGTCACATTGTCATTGAAGAGTCTGGACTCTAGATCTAGTCACATTGGCATTGAAGAGTCTGGACTCTAGATCTAGTCACATTGTCATTGAAGAGTCTAGACTCTAGATCTAGTCACATTGTCATTGAAGAGTCTAGACTCTAGATCTAGTCACATTGTCATTGAAGAGTCTGGACTCTAGATCCAGTCACATTGTCATTGAAGAGTCTAGACTCTAGATTTAGTCACATTGTCATTGAAGAGTCTGGACTCCAGATCTAGTCACATTGTCATTGAAGAGTCTGGACTCTAGATCTAGTCACATTGTCATTGAAGAGTCTAGACTCTAGATCTAGTCACATTGTCATTGAAGAGTCTGGACTCTAGATCTAGTCACATTGTCATTGAAGAGTCTAGACTCTAGATCTAGTCATTGTCATTGAAGAGTCTAGCCTCTAGATCTAGTCACATTGTCATTGAAGAGTCTAGCCTCTAGATCTAGTCACATTGTCATTGAAGAGTCTAGCCTCTAGATGTAGTCACATTGTCATTGAAGAGTCTAGCCTCTAGATCTAGTCACATTGTCATTGAAGAGTCTAGCCTCTAGATCTAGTCACATTGTTATTGAAGAGTCTGGACTCTAGATCTAGTCACATTGTCATTGAAGAGTCTAGACTCTAGATCTAGTCACATTGTCATTGAAGAGTCTAGCCTCTAGATCTAGTCACATTGTTATTGAAGAGTCTGGACTCTAGATCTAGTCACATTGTCATTGAAGAGTCTAGACTCTAGATCTAGTCACATTGTCATTGAAGAGTCTAGCCTCTATATCTAGTCACATTGTCATTGAAGAGTCTAGACTCGGAGCTCAAGCAATACTGCCACATACATGACTGTAAAGTATCTTGTATGTACATGCATGTAGTTTATTCCTTAAAGGCTAAAGGGCTAAGGCAGTTCCCCTTGTTATGATTTATAATTTCTGAAAGGAATACTTAGATAGAGAATAAATAAATTTACTAAATAAAATTGCATATCAATTGTATGTTGACAGCTGTATAACAGATATGTACATACATTGTAGAACCAGTAACATTCATATGCATATGGATGTGGTAAAGAAGCCTGATCATTTGTGGCCATATTTGCTGGAATAAGTCGGTATAATACATAGAAATTATTTTCATGTTACCCTTTGTTTTGTCATATAGATTCCGTTGGAGTCGTCGATCTGTTCTGCAGATATGGATGGTAAACATGCATGTGCTCACCACTAATGGCACTCGCTACCCTTCACCACTGCATGCACTCGCTACCCCTCACCACTGCATGCACTCGCTACCCCTCACCACTGCATGCACTCGCTACCCCTCACCACTGCATGCACTCGCTACCCCTCACCACTGCATGCACTCGCTACCCCTCACCACGGCTGGCACTCTCTACCCCTCACCACGGCACATGCTCGCCACCCCTCACCACTGCATGCACTCGCTACCCCTCACCACTGCATGCACTCGCTACCCCTCACCACGGCTGGCACTCTCTACCCCCTCACCACGACATGTGCTCGCCACCCCTCACCACGGCACGTGCTCGCCACTCCTCACCACGGCACGTGCTCGCTACCCCTCACCACTGCATGGACTCGCTACCCCTCACCACTGCATGGACTCGCTACCCCTCACCACTGCATGCATTCGCTAATCCTCACCACGGCTGGCACACGCTACTCACCACTGCTGGCACTCTCTACCCCCTCACCACGGCACGTGCTCGCCACCCCTCACCACGGCACGTGCTCGCCACCCCTCACCACGTCATGTGCTCGCCACCCCTCACCACGGCACGTGCTCGCCACCCCTCACCACGGCACGTGCTCGCCACCCCTCACCACGGCACGTGCTCGCCACCCCTCACCACGGCACGTGCTCACCACCCCTCACCACGGCACGTGCTCGCTACCCCTCACCACTGCATGGACTCGTTACCCCTCACCACTGCATGCATTCGCTAACCATCACCACGGCTGGCACGCGCTACTCCTCACCACTGCTGGCACTCTCTAACCCCTCACCACGGCACGTGCTCGCCACCCCTCACCACGGCACGTGCTCGCTACCCCTCACCACGGCACGTGCTCGCCACCCCTCACCACGGCACGTGCTCACTACCCCTCACCACGGCATGTGCTCGCCACCCCTCACCACGGCAGTGCTCACTACCCCTCACCACGGCACGTGCTCGCTACCCCTCACCACGGCACGTGCTCACTACCCCTCACCACGGCACGTGCTCGCTACGCCTCAGCCCGGCATGTGCTCGCTACCCCTCACCACGGCATGTGCTCGCCACCCCTCACCACGGCACGTGCTCACTACCCCTCACCACGGCATGTGCTTGCTACCCCTCACCACGGCACGTGCTCACTACTTTTTCGTGGTCCTTCCGGTAACTACCTGGTCTTGGTGACCCCCGGACCGTGGGAGGACCCCGCCAGAAAGATATCTGATTTATACGCTTTCGTAGCGCAATCAATATGAAAGACACAATAATTCAAGTCAATAAGAAACCCCACACCAAGGATCCGGATTACTTAATAATATATTCTCCATCCATCATCAGCAATCAACAATCCATCAACAATCTTACTAAGATGGCCATCTCATAAATTTCCCCCCCTTTCCCCACTCACGACCCCTCAATGGTCACTGTCCCTCACAATGTCTCTGGGCCCCTCCAGACCAAGGGGAAGGTCGACTTCTCCGCACACGGGCGGTTGAACGAACCCCTGGCTGACGTGTTCCAAACGTGCACGTCGCGTACCGGGAACAGCTGCTGCAGCGCACACCTCCTTGCAAAGCAAAGCGGGCAAAGCAAAGCGCGGCTTGCAAAGCGCGCGAGGCCCAAGGTGCGACCCGTACGCGTCCTTGTAGACGTTGAGGCGAACTGTGCCGGACGCTTGGTTCTGTGCACGAACCCACGGCAACTTGACGTGTAATCGGTAATTACCCCGCGCAGGTAACTCCTTTCGCCAGACGGGCTTTCAAACGCAGCGTCCCCCACGCTGCTCAATATCGACACCGCTCGCGTCGGAGCTGGGCGAGGAAGAGGAAGATCGCCGCTTCTCCCGGACCTCGTGTCTTTTTCTTCTTCCGGTTCACTATCCCGTTTCCGGTCTCCTGTTATCCGGAGCCTCTCTAACCCTTTAACCACAACAACCTTCAATAGAATAAACATTAATAAGCAATGACATGAATAGTAACTCCTCTAAATCCAGGATCTGTAACACTACCCCTCACCACGGCATGTGCTCGCTACCCCTCACCACGGCATGTGCTCGCTACCCCTCACCACGGCACACGCTCGCTACCCCTCACCACGGCACGCGCTCGCTACCCCTCACCACGGCACGCGCTCGCTACCCCTCACCACGGCACGCGCTCGCTACCCCTCACCACGGCACGCGCTCGCTACCCCTCACCACGGCACGCGCTCGCTACCCCTCACCACGGCACGTGCTCGCTACCCCTCACCACGGCACGTGCTCGCTACCCCTCACCACGGCACGTGCTCGCTACCCCTCACCACGGCACGTCAATAGCCTCAGTTGATAGCTCATTGTACCAGTACAATTGTACTCCTTTACATACAAACATTGCCTAAGGACAATCAATTACAAATTGCCTTTCATTGCCACAACTGTACTTTTTGCCTTACATATTGCCTTTTATTGCCATAACAGGACATGTATTCCTTAAATGATTTTTAAGATTCCTTCATGCCCCCCCCTCCCCCCCATTTACTACTGAAAAGAGTTGACTTCTGACAAGAAATAAGAATGGAAATAAATCACTAGAAAGTAATTACCTTTTTAAAATTACTTTTATTCAGCAAATAAAACAAATTACCATTCAATAAGAACTGTTAGTGGATGCCATTAGTGATCTCGTCTGCAAAATGCTGCAACATTAATAGCATTGCTTTGTTTTGAAGAAGGAAGCAAATGATTGGGACTTGGTGTAGTGGGGGACATCTTTTTGATGATTAAACAAGTTGATGTTGATGTCGGCCTCTATTACGAGAATACAATTTGAAACTAGAGTATAAGGGATTTGATATAAAGTCCAGATCTGAAGGAAAGCAGCGAGCTTAGTTGGGAATTGCATACAAATTACGTGTTGTTCACTCCCTGACTCCTGACGCGTCCGCATACGATGCGAGTGGTTAAGATGGCCGACCTGTGTGTGCGGCAGCGTCAGTTGTGTGTGTTACGTTCAGTGGGCGATGCGCTATCCAGTGGTTGTAGAGATCAGTGCTTATAGGCCATAGGCCTCACCTTCGGACCGCTTCAGACAAATCAAGCTCAGGTTTCTTAATACAGTAGTACAGTATATCGTTTCAGTAGTATCGTTTTCGTAATAATAATAAAGTAAATATAACCACAACACTTTAATCCCAATGTCGTGAATGGAAAGTTAATGGATTGAAGCGGTGTGTGGTTCATGAATCAATGATAAGTGGTGTAACCACGGAAGTAAGGAATTAGCCTCGGTTTTTTTTTATATAGTAATATCATTTTCGAAATAATGATAACGTAACGTTAATAAAATAATAAATGTAATCAACTCTAATCCCATCATAGTGACTGAAAAGTTAGAGGTTAAAATATATCTATATATCTATCTATAATTCCAGCAATCTCTGTGTGTCTGTCTGTGTGTCTGTGACCGCTGTTTCTCGACAACCACGGGTCCGATATACTTTTAACTTGCCAGGTATATTGCTGGGGACCCGAGGATGTGCCTTTTCAAGGTTTCATATTAATCGGACAATTACTTACCGAGCTATGTCCAAAAAACGATTCAACCAATCAGAGAGCAGCGAACGATCGCGTGTGCCGAACGTGGCGGGCACACTCTGCCTCGGATGGCACATTTGAGAGCGTATTCATTTATTTCACGTTTGCAAACTATGTTGGCGTTAAACTATGTTTTACAACTAATAAAAACGAATTTGCGTTTCATTCGCTTTCCTGCGCGTTTGTGCACGCGATGGCGATTTCTTTACCAAACTCCGGAAGCCGTTCGCTTTGGACCAAACCATTGCATGTAAATAGAGGGGGGGGATTGTCACCACTCGCAAGCCGTTCGCTTTGGACCAAACCATTTCATGTAAATAGAGGGGGGGGGATATAATTTTAGATATAGATATAGTACGGGCATGCCCTAGTATATATAAAACACAGTTTGTGTGTGTCTGTGTGTGTGTGTGTAATATTACCGATAGACTCCGAAACGGAGAGGCTCACGTGCTTGATATTTGGCATAGACATGGCCATTGAGTCTGGGACGAACATGGCCGAGACAATATTTGACGAGATCCATATTTTTTATTCATATTTACCTCAGCGCATTTCAGCGAAGTACCCGCTAGAGTCCCTTGGACTCTAGTACCCGCTAATCTCAGCCAGTGCGAGCAGCTCGCTGATTCGCTCAGAGCGATCACGTGATGTTCCATCCCGACACACGTCACACGCTTGCACGTAATTCAGGGCGAAAAGCCATTGCGTTTTTTCACCTTTATGCGACCGTGTTTTGTGTCGATTTTGCGCGATATGAATTAAATTTAAATTCATATTTCGTGTTTACGAATTCGAATACGAAGGATTTCCCCTTTCGATTTCGAATACGAGCTTGAGTCGAGAGGGCGAATGGACGGGTTGGGAATGTGCGGGTCTCCCTTCCCCCGCCCGGCAACGCCGGTACTGGAGGGCGTGGGTCACAGGATCGTTGTCTCCAAAATCCGCTTCGTGCTCTTTCGAAGATGCAGGACGATGTCGCGATTGTTGTGCTGCTCTCCGACCATGAGAACTGCAACGTCATTGTTGACTGGCCCTCCCCCTTCCCCCTCCCTCCACCCTACCCCTTCTCCCCTCCCCCTCCCTTTTCCCCCTCCGCTCCCCCACCCCTCCCCCCCTCCCCTTTCCCCCTCCCCTCCCCCCCCGTACTAGAGTCCAATTAAAAACAACAACAACAACAAAAAAAACGCTCGATAGTGCCGAAGCCTTTTAAAATGAATGACAGTTATATACAAGTACACATTCGCATAAATAAATACAAAACAATCACCAGACATTTGAATACAAATAAATTAAACAATTCCAGAAGTGTACGAAGTTGGTAGTACGGCTTCTTCTTCTTCTTCCTGATCGGCATCACACTTAACGTGGAAACGTGATGAACGCCACATTCACCCACCAGCATATATATGAACCCCCTTCCTCTCCTGCCTCCCCCATCTCTCCTGCCTCACCCTCTCCCCCCCCCCCCCAGCCCCTCCACACCCTTCCCCCCCCCTCTCCCCTCCTCCCCGCCGGGTACTTCTGCTAGTACAAAATAAAACAACCGTTGTGGAGTAATCAAGACTCGGAATCCGAACGTCTGCTCTGTCTTTTCAACCACATCAAAAAACTAGATTGTAGTCATAGAATACTTACCCTGCGCAGTCAACTTGTTGCAAGCCAACTCTTCTGTTTTTGAACATTTTTTTTTCCTTTGATCCAATATGACCACGTGAATGACATCATAAATTTATATTCTCTACTGTGGCGGACACATGGGGCAATAATTCCACGCACCAGAAGGTGGCGCGAGCGCCCAGGCGGGGACCGATGGCACATGCCCCGCCCTTCAACCGAGCGGCCACGCCCGAGGACTAGGCGTGGCCTCGGCACATATATGCGGGCTCTAAGCTCGAGCCTGCCCAGTGCTGCAGTTCGAGCTTTGACAATAAAGACTCTTTTGGTTTTAACAAACGCGTTGTGGCCTACCTCTTTGGCAAGCAAGTTGTGTGCGCAGCACCACACTTCACTGGTGACCCCGATTGGTTCAGCCATTGCTGACCACCGAACGCGCCATGGCCAACAACGCCGTCACGGTAAAACTCCCAGAGTTTTGGGAAGCACAGGCCGACGTGTGGTTCGTGCAGGCCGAAGCACAATTTCAACTTCGAGGCATAACGGCGGACGAGACCCGTTACTACCACGTGGTCGCCGCCCTCGGGCCCGGCACTGCCGCCCGAGTCGTGTCCATCCTGCGGCACCCACCGGCCGACCACAAGTACAGGGAGCTCAAACGTCTCATCGCCACGTTCGGCCTCACGGAGATCGAACGGGCCGACCACCTCCTGGACCTTCCCGAACTCAGCGAAACACGACCATCCGTGCGGATGGATTATATGCTGTCGCTGCTGGGTGACCAAGCCCCGGATTTCTTATTCCGGGCGCTTTTCCTACGCCAGCTACCTCTACAGGTACGCCTCGCGCTGGCCGGTTCCAACATAAGGGAACCCCGCGCCCTGGCCGTAGAGGCCGACAAGTTCTTCGCGGCTTGCGACACGCGGTCATTACGGTGCCGCCGTCGTGGTTCCTGAGGCAGATGCTACAGCGTCCCTCATGGCCGCTGCCGCGCCCCGACCACCACCACCATCACCATCACCGAGAAAACCGCCGCTGCAAGCTTGGTGCTATTTCCACGCCAGGTTCGGCCATAAGGCTAAGAAGTGTTGCCCGCCGTGCTCGTTTGACAAGTCGGGAAACTACCGGGCCGGCGCTCATTAGCGGCCCTGAGCGTCGGCCATTCCGGCAGCCTCCTATTCATCACGGACACCTTGTCCGGGCACCGTTTCCTCTGCGATACAGGAGAGCAGGTAAGCGTCATCCCAGCCTACACGTCCGACAAGCGAACCGCGGGCCGCGGCCCCGCTTTGCTTGCCGCCAACGGTACACCCATCCGCACGTTCGGGAAGCGCTGCCTCTCCCTGCGGTTCGGAGGGCAGCGCTTTCAATGGTCGTTCATGACCGATAGTGTGCCAATGGCATTTCTCGGTGCGGACTTCCTATGTGCGAATCGGTTGCTGGTCGACGTGAAGCGCAGACGGCTCGTCCAGGCCGAGACCTTTAGCTCGCTCGCTTGTTCGCTGAGCAGCTCGTTGAGCGGCTCACCGAGCGGCTTGCCATGCGGCTTGCTGGACGGTTCCGTCCCGGCGAGTTTAGTTTGCACGCTTCCGGCAGCGGACGACTTTACCCGCCTCCTCGCCAGTTTCCCGGTCCTCACACGGCCCACCTTCTCAGCGGTGGCCGTTAAGCATGGGGTGGAGCATCACATCCCCACGGTCGGGCCCCCGGTCTATGCCCGGGCACGCCGACTCGAGCATACGAAGCACGCCGTGGCGAAAGCGGAGTTCGCCACGCTGGAGCGGCTGGGGATCGTACGGCGCTCCAACAGCGCGTGGGCTTCCCCACTGCACATCGTGCCGAAGCGCGGCAGGAGATGGCGGCCGTGCGGGGACTACCGCCGGCTCAACGATGCCGCCACCACCCCCGACCGCTACCCGGTCCCACACATTCAGGACATTTCCGCCAGGTTGGCCAACACGACCGTGTTTTCAAAGGTGGACCTCATCCGGGGCTACCATCACATCCCCGTCCAACTGGACGACGTCCCGAAGACGGCCGTCATCACCCCTTTCGGCCTCTTCGAATTCCTCAGGATGCCCTTCGGGTTGAAGAATGCGGCTCAGGCGTTCCAGCGGCTTATGGATAGCGTCTTGTTCGTCTACAAGACCTTTCCTGTTCGTCTACCTGGACGACATCCTAATCGCGAGCGCGTCCCGGGAGGACCACCTGCTCCACCTCCGCACGCTTTTCGAACGGCTGGGCCAGCATGGCCTAATCATCAACCCCACCAAGTGCCGTTTCGGTGTCGCCACCATCGACTTCTTGGGGCACCGCATCACCGAGCACGGGGCCGTCCCTTTACCGGCCAAGGTGGAGGCGGTCAGGGATTTCCCGCGGCCCCGCACGATCAAGGGGCTCCAGGAGTTCCTGGGCATGGTAAACTTTTACCACCGCTTCGTGCCCCACGTCGCCCAGCTCCTCCGCCCCTTGCACGAGGCCCTTCCGGGCAAGCCGGGCAAAGGTGACATCGCATGGTCGGAGCCGATGGCCGCAGCGTTCTCGGGCGCAAAGCTGGCTCTGGCCGACGCCACCATGCTGGCGCCCCCGGCGCCCGATGCACCGATCGCCCTCACCACCGACGCGTCGGACTACGTGGTGGGCGCGGTGCACGAGCAATGGGTGCGTGGTGCTTGGCAACCGCTGGCGTTTTTCAGCCGGCAGCTTCGCCCGCACGAACGGGGGTACAGCACCTTCGACCGCGAGTTGCTCGGGCTCCACCTGGCGGTCCGACACTTCCGCCATCTGCTGGAGGGCCACCCGTTCACGGCCTTCGTTGACCACAAGCCCCTTGTGTTCGCGATGGCCAACGTCGCCGAGCCATGGTCGGCACGGCAGCAGCGCCACCTCTCTGCCATGTCCGAGTACACGACGGACATCCGTCACGTGGCGGGTAAGGACAACCCGGTGGCGGATTGCCTTTCCCGGTCCGTCGTGCACGCGGTCCACCTCGGGGTCGACTATGCCCGAATGGTGGAGGCCCAGACCGCCGACCCCGGCGTCCAGGCCTTGCGGACTGCCATCACGGGCCTCCGCGTCACCGAGGTGCCGTTTGACGCCGTGGGCACGGCCCTCCTATGCGACGTCTCCTCGGCCGGCCTCACCCCATCGTGCCCGCTGGCTGGCAGCGCCCGGTGTTCGACGCCATCCACGGCCTGTCCCACCCTGGCGCGAGGGCATCCCAGAAACTCGTTGGGGCAAAGTTCGTCTGGCATGGCCTCAGGAAGGACGTCCGCGACTGGGCCAGGATGTGCCTCGCGTGCCAGCGCGCAAAGGTCCACCGACACACCCAGGCACCATTGGCCCCGTTTACGGTGCCCGAGCGGCGGTTCGACCACGTGCACGTCGACTTGGTGGGACCTCTGCCCCCCTCGCGAGGTTTCACCCACCTCCTCACCATGGTCGACCGCACCACACGGTGGCCGGAGGCCGTCCCATTGGCGGCGACGTCTGCGGCTGAGGTGGCGCAAGCCTTTATTGCCACTTGGGTGGCCCGGTTCGGTGCCCCCTCGGACATCTCATCCGACCGCGGCCCCCAGTTCACCTCGGAGCTCTGGGCCGCGGTGGCGCAAGGGCTCGGGGTGAAGCTACACCACACCACGGCCTACCACCCCCAGGCCAATGGCCTGTGCGAGCGCTTTCATCGCTCCATGAAGGCCGCGCTCCGGGCCAGCCTCCGCGATGCCGCTGGGTCGACAGGCTCCCCTCGGTCCTGCTGGGCCTCAGGACGACCTGCGCGCGTCCTCGGCGGAGTTGGTCTTCGGGCAACCACTGCGGGTACCGGGTGAATTCATCCCCGACTCCACGGCTCCTTGGTCCACGGCGCAACAGCGCTCCGCCCTTCAGGAGACCGCCCAGAGGTTCGCCCCGGTGCCAACGGCACACCACGGTTGCCCGCCTTCCCACGTCGCCCCGGAGCTTCGCACGGCAAAGTACGTGTTCATCCGGCACGACGCCCACCGGGCACCGCTACGGCCCCCATACGACGGGCCCTTCCGCGTGCTGTAGACCGGTGACAAGTTTTTCACGGTCGACATCGGCGGTGCCCCGGATCGCATTTCCATGGACCGCCTCAAGCCGGCCCACCTCGATCCGGACCACCCCCCGCCGGCAGCGCTGCCTCCGCGTCGAGGCCGGCCCCCGGCACCCCCCGCCAGCAGCTCTGCCTCCGCGTCGAGGCCGCCCCCCGGCAGTCGGACCCCCGGCACCCCTCAGCCCTGCACCCATCGCCAGGGGGCGTTTCGGCCGGGTCATCCGGGTGCTCGGGAATTCTGAGGGGACGCGTGTGGCGGACACATGGGGCAATAATTCCGCGCACCAGAAGGTGGCGCGAGCGCCCAGGCGGGGACCGATGGCACATGCCCCGCCCTTTGACCGAGCGGCCACGCCCGAGGACTAGGCGTGGCCTCGGCACATATATGCGGGCTCTAAGCTCGAGCCCGCCCAGTGCTGCAGTTCGAGCTTTGACAATAAACTCTTTTGGTTTTAACAAACGCGTTGTGGCCTACCTCTTTGGCAAGCAAGTTGTGTGCGCAGCACCACACTTCACTACTGTAATTGTTGCATAGATCATGCTCAATACATTTCAAACTGATGAGACCTCGTTGCCCCTGTCGAATTATTTCATCATAATTACGTCACCAATGACGTCATCATTAACAACAACTATTCCCCACATGGAGTTCTTTACAATGAGCCATGTTTCAATTTTTTCCATACAGTGGGTTTGGAGATATAGAGGTGCAACATTTTTCGGTTTTTCCAAGATGGCACCTGTACCACATGACGTATGATGTCATGTTTATCATTAAAATATTCTACATGAGGAGGCGCTTCCATGGTGAAAATGTCGTGCCCATCAGACCAACAGTTGCGGGGAAAGAAAATTCACAATGATCGGATAAGTGTTGTACTCGTCGAATTATGACGTCATAACAAAGGCGCCGATGACATCATCATTAACATATCTTATTCCACAAGGGGAGTACTTGACAATGAGGCATGTTTCAATTTTTTCCATGGAGCAGTTTCGGAGATAGAGGTGCAACCTTTTTCGATTTTTTGCAAGATGGCGTCTGTACCACGTGACCTGACGTTACAATTATCATTTTAAAAAATCCACAGGAGGAGCCGCACATATTCTGAAAATTTCGTGTCCATCAGCCTAACAGTTGCAGAGGAATTTTTGTTTTATTCAGGTTCATCAGATCGAGTGTGGTACTTGTCGAATTATGACGTCATAACAAAGGCACCGATGACATCACCATCAGCATATCTTATTCCCCATGGTGAGTACTTAACAATGAGCAACGTTTCAATTTTTTCCATTGAGCGGTTTGGGAGATATAGAGGTGTAAAGTTTTTCCAAGATGGCGTCCGTACCACCCACTGAACTATAACACTACGTGGAACGGACAGTCTGCGAACACACACACAAAAGGCCCATAGGCAGTGAGTTTTACATGAAGCCACGGGATCGCAATGCATTATGGGATTTAGTCACGCAAAAAGCGTATTGCTTTTGTATCGCTGTGATTGAACGACGTACACATCTTGCAAGATTTATATAGAGATTTCTTTCATAATTGCACATTTGTTCTTAGTTGTTTCACTTCGGTGACATGATACTAGAGTAAAACAGAATGCCATCCTGTTCTGCAATCAACTGCACGAATCGAGATGTTCGTGAAAATCGCGAGAAAGGGTTGACATTTCACAGGTAAGGAAACGCCAATTTACAGGCAGTGTAGTGTCAAGTTTCCTCTAGCCACACACCTCTAGCCACAAAATTACCTAAACTCGACCTTGATAGCCATGTTTTGCCTTGTATTTTGTGCAAGTACAGTGTACATTACAGTATTAAAAAAAAAAACAATGACAACAAAACGCTTAAGTTAGGGTATATGTCAGGATACCAAGACCAGCAGGGATGAGGGTTGCATCATTAACCATACTCGGAAAATGAGAATACTTCAAAACCGATGTATTTACGTTTCATGATGTAATTTCACTGAAATATTAATATCAGAATGTTTGTATTAACAGCTTAGTAGTACATTTGTCATAATCAAAGTTTAAATTCATGTGAGAAGATGATACAAATGAACAGCACACAACAAAGGCAAGGTTACAATGGTCACACTTTTTTATAATGTACCAGTAATATCAATATATAAGAATTGTCATACAGCAACATGCATTTCAAATGATTGATATAAGTGCATAGTGTATATTTAATAAATGAAGTCATGTTTCTTATTGCTGAATTTCAATAAAGTTTACCATGAAATTCATACAAAGACAAAGACAAGTCAAGCAAAAATTACATCCCTACTTGTATTGATGTACATGTGTCTGATGCAGATTTGATATGTGTTTTCTGTAAAATGTTTGGTATGACATGCATGCACATTGTCTTGTGGGTATGATTTGATTGTGTCTTGTGTAAATGAATGTTTGTTGTCATGTGTATTTATCTGCCTTGGTAGTATAGTGGGAAGTATATTACAAATGGAAATTGTAATAGTAACATGTCAAGTAATATGTGCTAACATAAAATCATTAAAAAAAACATTAAAAATATATTGATTCAAATTCAATAAAACCTGCAAAATATAAGCAATAGATAGATAATTTATCAGCTCCCCAAAACGTACAAAACGGTTATCCCTAAGATGACAAATTTTGAAATAGACATTGTCACAACCGTACATGCCCAAATAGTCCAAGGCATAAATGTTAAATAATAAAAGATAAAACAATAAGGTATCAAATTCCATCTAATAAAATAGAAACATCTGTCAAAGAATTAAAATACTGAACACTATTACATCTGTTGAATGCCCAATAGCACTGAACATGTACTACACAAGAATGAACGCTCGAGACAAGCTGGTAATGGACACGGACTGTCATGAAAATGGTTGTTTTTTTTCTCCAGATGTGCAGGCCAAAATAAAACCAAATTTGTTCTATCTTTAGTCATGTGTGTAACATTGATAATCATGGATTCAATATTTTTAGTACGTTCTTGCGATGAAAATAATGGCAAAATTTATCTTGGAAAACGTACACCTACCCACAAAGGCTATGGGGGCATTCATTTTTCTGGGTGCATACGATAGGGGGCGCCATACATGTCGGTGGCTTCAGCGGATCACGGGCACCGTCCGTTCCACGTAGTGTTATAGTTCAGTGGTACCACCAGACCCATGGCGTCATAATTATGAATAAAAAAATTATACAAGCGGAGGTGCTTATATGGTAAAATTTCGTGTCAATCGGACCAACAGTTGCCGAGAAAATGAATTTTTAAAATGCAAACACGTACGGCACACGTACACAACTGAATGCTAAACCGCGGATTTCGCTTCGCGAGCGCAGGGTACCAATGAAGCAAGCTCAAAGGTGCTGTGGTATATATCTGAAGGTTATTAATGGAATTAACCACTGGTACATAGTCATGTTTTAAGTTTGCAATTGTTGAGCATCACCATCGAGTAATGTAATAATACATTTACATATGTACTATCAAATACAGTTAAAAATAATAATAATAATAATAAACACCTTCATTTTGCGTTATCGTACAAGCCTTATGGGTTGCTACACAATAATGGATACAAGAGAACATCTGACCAAAGCATTTATTCTTCTTACAGGAAAACTGACGTCATATAAAAGACCCCTTCCATGGACCCTCAAAAGGGACATTTGGCCCGATTATATATTCTACAGTATCTTCACAAGGGCAGTGGTTAGCCTTTAAAAGGAGCAGATAATTACTTCCGGCGATAGCAATACCTTTTGGGAATTTTTTTTTCCCCATAATAAATTGGACTTGATCGTTCTAGACGAGAAGCAACCTCATGCATAGATGTTAACACACAATTTTGTAGTAAACACACCTTTGATCATAAATTACTCCTAAACTCCACAAGCATTCCATGCTCTTCTACTCCCCCTCTCACATGATCAAGTTTAAAAAGTCAGCATTTGTCGAATAAATGTTCCAAATTAAACGACAGTTCATAGAATACCTTGCCACATTCAGTCTTGAAAAAAAAAAGGACATCGGAAGGGTCTTTTAGACTCAGATTGGCAGTTCCGAGCACGGTCAATATTAGTTTTTTTTAGTGACCTTGAATAACAGGCGCGATGGCAACCATATCATGAAGCCGAAGGGTCAAACAGAGAAGTCGAGCTGAACCTTCTGCCAACTCTTTTTGGAGAAACTGACGATCAACGATCTTCGAGAAAAAAAAGATGCATTGAACAAACCGATCTTTTCGACTACGTCAGCTGTGGTTGCATCGCCAGGCGCAGCCATTTTTGCTTGAATCTCACTGGTACCCAGCCCTCAGAGAATGCTGCAAATTTGATTGTCGTAACTGCGCAAAAGTTTGCCCAAGTACTACTAAAACAATATGATTTGTGGTCCAGTTAAAAAAAACAAAAACAATACACATATATATTTATATAATGCAATTTAAATAAAATAAATGTTTTAAAGGATGAGGACCCCCTCCCCCCCAAAAATTGAATCTGAAGTTCACCGCCACCTTATTAAACACAACAAATGAGTTCTTCGTGCCTGTTTGTATCCGTTATGCCATCCCCACAAACCAAATTTGTTGACTTTTGCTTGCCAGAGAGACAGCCTGAAGCAATTGCTTTACCATGAGTGAGCATGCGCTCTCGGGATGAGATTCCATACAATTTGCCAAATTCAGAGCCAAAGTACTGCTAAACTGCAGGTTCATGTACCGATTTGTGGTCTTGTGTTCAAAAAAAATAAAATTCAATTTAAATCAAGTAGTTCCTTAATCATAGACTGAGGCCTGTCAGAGTGAACCAATTGCATAACCCCACTTTTGCACGAGCCTGGGTTAAGAACATTAACGGAATACATCCAAGAGGAACTTCTTGTAATCACTTTTAACTTTGCATCTCATCGCCATGAACTGTGGATGAACTATGGATGAACTTGAACTATGGAACCCATTGGGATGGGAAAAAAAAAAAAATGAAAACAGAGAAAGACCTTCAATGAAGTCCATAGTGATTATACGATAGGATCAACCTCACATGTGCAATCAGCTCATCATACAATCCCAATTTGTAGATGTTAACCACTGTCCAAAATAAAACAGTGAAGGTAACTGCCGCCCAGTCAATCTTGGTTTAATTGAAGGCCGAATATCACCAATGCAGAAAACGTTGGTGAAAGACACAGCATCCAGAGTAGTGTGAAATGGTCCGTTCCACAGAGACTCTCACATCTCCTTCGACCCTCGTGATTGCAACAAATGTGGAGAAGGCACAGGAATTCCTGGCTCGGTGCCATTGCCAGGCACCTCAGAGCGGATGAATGGCGACAGAGCCACAAGGTACCAGCGATGACCGAGCCAACTACGCAGCATGTACAAGATGCTCCGCTGTGTTCCCCAATCTCCATGTCGCCACTCCGTGGCCGTCTGACCGTGCATGAGCAGCCAAACGTGGAGAACCAGCAGCACCGATACGAACAACAGTGCAACCACACATGTGTCAGCCACAAATGTAAACACGAAGGACACCGAATCGAGCTGGCCTGCACAACAGGGGACGATACATGGTTGTCAATATTTAGAATGGATCAGGTTTTTATACGGCATAGAACATCAACAGGATAAATTGCACTAACAAAGCAGTGAGTTTTATCAAAAAAGTTGACAAGAGTACGTTGAGCGCTGTGGGAACCTGGTGTTGGCTTAACGGTTAAGGTGGCCGTCTCGAGATCTCAGGGTCCTGAGTTCAAGCCCAGTCATGCCGTTGAATTAACACCAGGTGGGTTGACTCAGCCTGTCAACCTTCTAAGGTCGGCAAGATGCGTGCCAGTTTACTGGGTATCCTGCGTCGGAATGGCAACCCATCCTGCATTGTGCCCAATGGCCTGAAAACTGCTTCGGCAGCCCTATGCATCTGCAGATGCAAAAAGGAGTGGTGGTCGTCTTCTAGTGGTGGGAAACTAGGTGCGGCTGATACTTCGAACATTAGCCCTTTGTCATAGCTCACAAGGTCAGCCATGTCTGCCGTTTATCTTCAGCTCAGACAAAGGACGAATGCTCGAAACTTAAGCTGCATCTTGTTTCCCAAAACACGAAACGCAATATTGGCCGTTTTTTACTTTTAAAAATCCATTATCTTGTTCACAAAAACAGGCTGACAAAGCAGAGTATTCTGTTGTATTTTAGCAGGTCTCTCCAGAAAGATCCCCGGTGTGTACCCCGGTTTAGAATAGGGACACCGTATCCCTGCGTGTCGTAAGAGGCGAAGAAAAGGGTTGGCGTCAGGAAGGGCATCCGGCCATAAAAACATTGCCTCAAAAACAGAACCATGACAATTACGACTACATATGGGCAGGGTACAGCCCGAAGTACCCCATGGGGGACCCCACTCCCTCTCGTCAAAACTCAAGGTGGGGAACCCGATCGAAGCAAGGGTGGAAATCATTCCATTTATGACGACGAAACGTCTGATGCCTGACGTGGAGATCGGTTTCTGAGGTTTGGGACATGCAATGTAGGGACAATGACAGGGAGATCAGGAGAAGTGGTGGAAGTATTGGTCAGAAGAAGAGTGGACATATGTTGTGTGCAGGAGACGAGATGGAAGGGAAGTGGTGTGAGAATGGTGAAGGGTAGGCGGGGACAGAAATACAAGTTTGTGTGGCGAGGGTGCCCAGAAGGCGTGAATGGTGTTGGTGTCCTGTTTTCTGAGGAGTTTGTCGACAGTGTGGTGAGTGTGACGAGAGTGAGTGATAGGTTGATGATGGTGAAAATGATGATTGGAAAGCTCTTGGTGAACATCATCTTGGGATATGCTCCGCAGGTTGGTCGGAGTGATGAAGAGAAGGACAAGTTCTGGTGTGCTGCAGAGAAGCTGATGGAAAACGTGAAAGATGAGGAAGTTGTTGTGGTAGGAGGAGACCTAAATGGACATGTGGGAAGGAGTATGGACGGTTTTGAGGGAGTTCATGGGGGTTACGGATATGGTGTGAGAAATGGAGAAGGTGAAAGGATTTTGGAGTTTGCTGATGGAGCCGATTTGTTGATTTGTAATACTCAGTTCCAGAAAGAGGATAATAAGCTTGTTACATACACGTCAGGTGGGTCGATGACAACCGTTGACTACCTGCTGGTGCGTAGACGAGATGGGGGCATCTCCGGGACACAAAGGTGATCCCGGGGGAGGAGGCTGTTTCACAGCACCACTTGGTTGTCTGCGACATAAGGGAGAAAGGTGCGAGGAGAGCTCGGCGGGTGAAGTACCAACCGAGAATGAAGGTGTGGAGGTTGAAAGAGGTGACGGTGAGGGAGGCATTAAAAGAGAGGCTGAGTATGGTAGAGGATGATGTGGTTGAGCTTGAAAGTGGTTGGATGTCAATGAAAGATAGTCTGTTGGGAGCCGTTGGTGAGGTATGTGGATGGACAAAAGGACCACCGAGGCACTCGGAAACATGGTGGTGGGATGATGAAGTTGGAAAGAGGATTGACGAGAAGAGGAAGAAGTTCAAGGAGTGGCAGAAGGCGAAGGGTATGGGAGCAGAAAAGGCAGAGCGTGAAAGTTATAAGGCAGCCAAGAAGGCTGCAAAGAAAGAGGTAGCAAAGGCAGGGGAGGCATGTAGGAAAATGTTCGGAGAACGCTTGGATTTGGAAGAGGGTCAGAGAGCGGTATTCAGGATTGCAAAGAATGAATGATCGTTTTAAGGCCATTTTCCCTGCTGGAGCAGGGGTTAGCCTTGCGGGCCCCATGACAATCATGGTTCCCTGTTTGAAGCAATGTTTTTTTTGGCCGGATGCCCTTCCTGACGCCAACCCTTGGTCACGCTCTTACCACAGGGATACGGTGTACACACTGTGATCATTCATCCCAGCAAGCTGGTACTCAATTTGCCGACCTCGGAAGGATGACAGGCTGAGTCAACCCCCCTGGCGTTAATTCAGTGATCGACCGGGATTCGAACCCAGGATCCTTGGATCCCAAACCGGCATGCTAACCGCTAAGCCAACACCAGGGCTTAGCAGATAGCGAAAGAGGTGTGATGTGATGGGGGTGAGTTGCTTGAAGGATGAAGTGGGACAAATCGTTGTGGACCCAGATGGAATTAAAGGAAGATGGAAGAGATATATGGAAATACTGTTGAATGCAGAGAATGAATGGGATGGCAACATAGAGAGTAACCCAGTTTTAGGACCGGCAGAGAAGATAACCGAG
Organism: Myxine glutinosa; assembly: GCF_964187855.1. NCBI lineage: Eukaryota > Metazoa > Chordata > Myxini > Myxiniformes > Myxinidae > Myxine > Myxine glutinosa. The sequence goes on from NC_136261.1 coordinate 181,987,227, forward strand.
AAGGAAGTTGAGGAAGCGATAAAAGCAATGAAGAGTAGAAAAGCGGGAGGACCGACGGGAGTTGTGGGAGATATGTTGAAGGCAGCGGGAAATTGGGGTGTGAAGAGAATGACAGAGATCTGCAATCTGGTGGTGAAAGAAGGCCGCATTCCAGTGGATTGGGAACTGAGTACCCTCGTCCCTCTATACAAGGGGAAAGGTGACCCTCTGGACTGTGGCTCGTATCGAGCGATAAAGTTATTGGAGCATGGAATGAAGGTATTGGAAAGGGTGTTGGAGAGGATGATAAGGAAGAAAGTGAAGATTGACGAAATGCAGTTTGGATTTATGCCAGTAAGAGGAATGACAGACGCGCTCTTTATTGTGAGGCAGTTGCAGGAGCAGTATATGGAGAAGAGGAAGAAGTTGTTTCTTGGGTTTGTTGATCTGGAGAAAGCATTCACGTGAAGTAGTGAAGTAGTGAAGTAGTGAAGTAGATGGTTCCACGTGAAGTAGTGACATGGGCATTGAGGAACTTAGGAGTGGAGGAATGGTTGATCAGAGTAGTGATGGCAATGTACAAAAGAGCGCGCACAGCTGTAAGGACGAAGGACGGGAACAGTGGTGAGTTTGAGGTGAAGGTGGGAGTGCATCAGGGGTCGGTACTAAGTCCACTACTATTTGTAGCTGTGATGGAGGTGCTGGCTCAGAACGTAAAGGAGGGTTTACCGTGGGAGTTGTTGTATGCAGATGATGTGGTGTTTATTGCAGAAAGTATGGATGGACTGAAGGAGAAGATGAACAAGTGGAAGGAATGTATTGAGACAAAAGGTCTGAAGGTGAATATCGGAAAAACGAAGGTGATGGCAAGTGGTAAAGCATGTGGTGAGGTGGAAAGAACTGGGAAGTGGCGGTGCTGTGTGCAGGAAGGGTGTCGGAGTGAATTCCATTCAATGTACAATGTGCGCTGATGTTGGCTTAGCGGCTAGGGTACCAGCTTAGGATCCTAGGATCCTGGGTTCGAATCCCAGTCGATCGCTGAATTAACGCCAGGGGGGTTGACTCAGCCTGTCATCCTTCCAAGGTCGGCTAATTGAGTACCAGGTCACTGGTAATCCCCTGTTTGTCGTAAAAGGCGACAAACAGGGTTGGCGGCAGGAAGGGCATCCGGCCGTAAAACATTGCTTCAAAAAGGGGACCAACAAAAACAATAACAACCACGGTGCCCGAAAAAGGCCAACCCCCGCTTTGCGGGGAAAAATGGCCTCTAAAGGTGGTTTTTTCCCCTAAAGGTGGTACAATGTGCGCTGAGTGGGTTCATCAAAAATGTAGTGGTTTGAGAGGGTCATTAACCAGTGTGGCAGCTACATTCAAGTGTAAGGTGTGCACAGAAGGAGCTGCAGATGGAGGAAATGTTGAGTTGGATCTTGGAGATGGCGTGAAGCTGGAAGGTGTGAAAACATTTTGTTACCTAGGAGACGTGCTGAATGGAGAAGGTGGATCAGACTCTGCAACGGTTGCGAGAGCAAGATGTGCATGGAAGAAGTTTCGGGAACTGAGTGGCGTGCTGATGAGGAGGGGAGTGTCGTTGAAGCTGAAGGGAAAGGTGTTTGCTGCATGTGTGAGAAGTGTTATGATTTATGGGAGTGAGACATGGGTAATGAACGTAGAGCAGCAACGAAGGCTGAAAAGGGTGGAAATGCGAATGGTTCGGTGGATGTGTGGAGTATCGTTGAGAGAGAGGAAGACAAATGATGAATTGCGAAACATGATGGGAATAGAGCCTGTGATGGATGCTGTGAAGAGAAACAGGTTGAGATGGTTTGGTCATGAGTTGAGGAAGGATGAAAGTGACTGGTTGAGAAGAGTGATGGAAATGAATGTAGAAGGAAGTAGAGGACGGGGAAGACCGAGAAAGACTTGGCTAAAGATGGTCGAAGAAGAAATGCGGGCAAGGGGGTTATAACAAGGGGAGATGCAAAAAATAGGGCAAAATGGAGAAGATTGTCATGGGGACCGCAAGGCGAACCCCCGCTCTTGCAGGGAAAATGGCCTTAAAATGCCTGTTGTGTTGTTGTTGTCTCCAGAAAGTTGTCTCCAGAAAGATGAGCTAGAAAGAAAGATGAGCTAAATGATGCTTTTCAAATGGGGTGATTAAAATCATCCACACAAACTCCATTATACATCCCGTCCCAACTACCATCTTGACTTAAAATTAATTTCCAAATTATGAATAGGTTTCGGCAAGGCAGATTTCTGCCTTTTAAGCTGTTTCTTCAATACGTTTTCAGTTTTTTTTTTTTTTACTTTGGAAGAAGTGGCAGAAAAAAAACAACATCCATTTACTGCAAATATAGTGGAGGCTCGTTATGACGAACAGATACATCCCATGGATGGGCCATTATACATATAATCTATGAAATAGGGACTCCTGCTACAGCCCCCCAATCCACATCCCAAAAAGGGGGTTCACATATAGCTACAGTATTCTTGGGTAATATCCCAGGGGCACAGAAAAGGCCCTTTTATATATGAGGGTATGTACCATGTGGCAAAGTAGAGAAAAGAAGGGACATTCCATTCCATAGCTTGTAGAAAATACCAAACAATAGAAAATAAGGGACATTCAAAAAATCTCTTGTGCATGCTGTATTACCCTTGTGTTCTTAGGAGGAAACAAGTAATGCTCCAGAAAAGTTAATACAACAGGGCGCCAATTTGATTCATACACTTTTTTTTTTTTTTTTGTATACTGAATCGAGGCTCGTGAAAGAGCTAACATTTACTTCACAAACAAATCAACCAGACAAACAAAACACACAAAAGGAGGGAGCGGAAAACAAGATGGGGAGAGAAGGGGAAGCACACAAACACAACATTTGAGAGCAGGGAGATGTGTGGAAGGGAGAGGGCTTGGGGGGAGGAGGCGTGGGAAGGGGGGGGGGGGGGGGGGGGAGTGCATGAAGTAAATGTATTTTATTTGCCAGATGTAGGGCGCCCCTTTATATGAACTTTTCTAGAGCATTACTTGTGTTCTTGGGAGGAACCAAGTAATGCTCTAGAAAAGTTCATATAAAGGGGCACCCTACATCTGGCAAATAAAATACATTTACTTCATGCACTCCCCCCCCCCCCCCCCTTCCCACGCCTCCTCCCCCCAAGCCCTCTCCTTTCCACACATCTCCCTGCTCTCAAATGTTGTGTTTGTGTGCTTCCCCTTCTCTCCCCATCTTGTTTTCCGCTCCCTCCTTTTGTGTGTTTTGTTTGTCTGGTTGATTTGTTTGTGAAGTAAATGTTAGCTCTTTCACGAGCCTCGATTCAGTATACAAAAACAAAAAAAAAAAGTGTATGAATCAAATTGGCGCCCTGTTGTATTAACTTTTCTGGAGCATTACTTGTTTCCTCCTAAGAACACAAGGGTAGTCCAGCATGCACACATTTTTTGAATGTCCATTCTTTTCTATTTATTTTTTGCATAATATATATGCATAATATATATATGCATGTATAATATAATATACCAGTAGAAGCCGACACGTATTTTCAGTCCCATGTTAAAGCTGCATACAGAGAAACGATCCCTCATATAAAGTGAGGGGCGCTTTGCGCCTCCCTTTGATTGCTCGGGGGCACAATACAAATTAGTCGAGAGGATATTGTAAAGCGGTACACAGCACAAGAGAAAACTCAGTCCGCAGTACTATCTTCACAAATAAATAAATAATCGCACAAGACCTGAGCCTTTTCCAGGCACGAGATCTCACCAAGCAATGAACAGCACAAGATAAAGGCGCACACACATGTTACATCACCACAGGGAATCGAATGGACTGCATACATAACGGTGCACTTCTTCAGTCCTACCAAACAGTGTGACACCGATTCGAGTGCACCATTACATTGCAGCATTTTTGTATTCCTTTTCAAAGTGCTGCAAAGTCTGCCTTATCTTGATCACTCTGTCAAGCTTCATGTCCTCAACTTTGAACATCCCAAATGTGCATGCTAGGTGGTCTCCTATCGGGAGGAATTGAACCATGCTCACTGTATGTATAAGCACCTTCTGACATGAAGTCCTCACTTTGTTCGAACGCTTCGAGGAAGAATCCTTACTGACATTCAGACAGCTGTGCTTTGGCTGGTTGTTTGGAAAACTATTCCTTTGAGGAGTAAAAATTATCATTGCTCCAACGATGCAGAATCAACTGAATATTTATCTGCGCTGGTTTGACAAATCACTTTAATTACTTTTGCTCTTCATTGCAAAGTGCTAATTTGTCAATACCTCATGCCTGGTCAGGACAATTGCAGGACAATTGCAGGGCGTTGCGAAATTTGTTGCATTGAGACAAAAGTGTAATAATATTGACCGCTCTTGGAAAACCCTGCAACCAATTATCCTTTCTGCCTCCCCATCTCCCAATCACATTGGCTGCAGCTTTCCCTTTACCCAGCATGCACAGGCACAGCAAGGCTACATAAATAGTGTGTCGTTATTTTCAAATGCGGGTTTCAGAAGGTGGAACGGAGTCCTCCCAGGTCTCCATGTATCCACCCACCTTTGTGTGCATGTATATGTGTGTGTGTCTGTCTGCGTGTGTGTGTGTGTGTCTGCGTGTGTGTGTGTGTGTCTGCGTGTGTGTGTGTGTGTCTGCGTGTGTGTGTGTGTGTCTGCGTGTGTGTGTGTGTGTGTCTGCGTGTGTGTGTGTGTGTGTCTGCGTGTGTGTGTGTGTGTCTGCGTGTGTGTGTGTGTGTCTGCGTGTGTGTGTGTGTGTCTGCGTGTGTGTGTGTGTGTCTGCGTGTGTGTGTGTGTGTGTCTGCGTGTGTGTGTGTGTGTGTCTGCGTGTGTGTGTGTGTGTCTGCGTGTGTGTGTGTGTGTCTGCGTGTGTGTGTGTGTGTCTGCGTGTGTGTGTGTGTGTCTGCGTGTGTGTGTGTGTCTGCGTGTGTGTGTGTGTCTGCGTGTGTGTGTGTGTGTCTGCGTGTGTGTGTGTGTCTGCGTGTGTGTGTGTGTGTCTGCGTGTGTGTGTGTGTGTGTCTGCGTGTGTGTGTGTGTGTGTCTGCGTGTGTGTGTGTGTGTGTCTGCGTGTGTGTGTGTGTGTCTGCGTGTGTGTGTGTGTGTGTCTGCGTGTGTGTGTGTGTGTCTGCGTGTGTGTGTGTCTGCGTGTGTGTGTGTCTGCGTGTCTGCGTGTGTGCGTGTCTGCGTGTCTGCGTGTGTGCGTGTCTGCGTGTCTGCGTGTCTGCGTGTGTGCGTGTCTGCGTGTCTGCGTGTCTGCGTGTCTGCGTGTCTGCGTGTGTGCGTGTCTGCGTGTCTGCGTGTCTGCGTGTGTGCGTGTCTGCGTGTCTGCGTGTCTGCGTGTCTGCGTGTCTGCGTGTGTGCGTGTCTGCGTGTCTGCGTGTCTGCGTGTCTGCGTGTCTGCGTGTCTGCGTGTGTGCGTGTGTGCGTGTGTGCGTGTCTGCGTGTCTGCGTGTGTGCGTGCGTGCGTGTCTGCGTGTGTGCGTGCGTGCGCGTCTGCGTGCGTGCGCGCGCGTCTGCGTGCCTGCGCGCGCGTCTGCGTGTCTGCGCGTGTGCGCGCGTGCGCGTCTCCCCGTGCGTGCGCGTCTCCCCGTGCGTGCGCGTCTCCCCGTGCGTGCGCGTCTCCCCGTGCGTGCGCGTCTCCCCGTGCGTGCGCGTCTCCCCGTGCGTGCGCGTCTCCCCGTGCGTGCGCGTCTCCCCGTGCGTGCGCGTCTCCCCGTGCGTGCGCGTCTCCCCGTGCGTGCGCGTCTCCCCGTGCGTGCGCGTCTCCCCGTGCGTGCGCGTCTCCCCGTGCGTGCGCGTCTCCCCGTGCGTGCGCGTCTCCCCGTGCGTGCGCGTCTCCCCGTGCGTGCGCGTCTCCCCGTGCGTGCGCGTCTCCCCGTGCGTGCGCGTCTCCCCGTGCGTGCGCGTCTCCCCGTGCGTGCGCGTCTCCCCGTGCGTGCGCGTCTCCCCGTGCGTGCGCGTCTCCCCGTGCGTGCGCGTCTCCCCGTGCGTGCGCGTCTCCCCGTGCGTGCGCGTCTCCCCGTGCGTGCGCGTCTCCCCGTGCGTGCGCGTCTCCCCGTGCGTGCGCGTCTCCCCGTGCGTGCGCGTCTCCCCGTGCGTGCGCGTCTCCCCGTGCGTGCGCGTCTCCCCGTGCGTGCGCGTCTCCCCGTGCGTGCGCGTCTCCCCGTGCGTGCGCGTCTCCCCGTGCGTGCGCGTCTCCCCGTGCGTGCGCGTCTCCCCGTGCGTGCGCGTCTCCCCGTGCGTGCGCGTCTCCCCGTGCGTGCGCGTCTCCCCGTGCGTGCGCGTCTCCCCGTGCGTGCGCGTCTCCCCGTGCGTGCGCGTCTCCCCGTGCGTGCGCGTCTCCCCGTGCGTGCGCGTCTCCCCGTGCGTGCGCGTCTCCCCGTGCGTGCGCGTCTCCCCGTGCGTGCGCGTCTCCCCGTGCGTGCGCGTCTCCCCGTGCGTGCGCGTCTCCCCGTGCGTGCGCGTCTCCCCGTGCGTGCGCGTCTCCCCGTGCGTGCGCGTCTCCCCGTGCGTGCGCGTCTCCCCGTGCGTGCGCGTCTCCCCGTGCGTGCGCGTCTCTCCGTGCGTGCGCGTCTCTCCGTGAGTGCGCGTCTCTCCGTGCGTGCGCGTCTCTCCGTGCGTGCGCGTCTCTCCGTGCGTGCGCGTCTCTCCGTGCGTGCGCGTCTCTCCGTGCGTGCGCGTCTCTCCGTGCGTGCGCGTCTCTCCGTGAGTGCGCGTCTCTCCGTGTGTGCGGGTCTCTCCGTGTGTGCGGGTCTCTCCGTGTGTGCGGGTCTCTCCGTGCGTGCGGGTCTCTCCGTGCGTGCGTGTCTCTCCGTGCGTGCGTGTCTCTCCGTGCGTGCGTGTCTCTCCGTGCGTGCGTGTCTCTCCGTGCGTGCGTGTCTCTCCGTGCGTGCGTGTCTCTCCGTGCGTGCGTGTCTCTCCGTGCGTGCGTGTCTCTCCGTGTGTGCGTGTCTCTCCGTGTGTGCGTGTCTCTGTGTGTGTGTCTCTCTGTGTGTGTGTCTCTCTGTGTGTGTGTCTCTCTGTGTGTGTGTCTCTCTGTGTGTGTGTGTGTGTGTCTGTGTCTCTGTGTGTGTGTCTCTGTGTGTGTGTGTGTGTCTGTGTGTGTGTATGTGTGTGTGTGTATGTGTGTGTGTGTATGTCTCTGTGTGTGTGTCTCTCTGTGTGTGTGTGTCTCTGTGTGTGTGTGTGTGTCTCTGTGTGTGTGTGTGTGTGTGTCTCTGTGTGTGTGTGTCTCTCTGTGTGTGTGTGTGTGTCTCTCTGTGTGTGTGTGTATCTGTGTGTGTCTCTGTGTGTGTGTGTGTCTGTCTCTGTGTGTGTGTGTGTGTGTGTGTGTGTGTGTGTGTGTGTGTGTGTGTGTGTGTGTGTGTGTGTGTGTGTGCCTTTGTCTGGTGAACTTTGTAGCCCACCAACCTCGCCCTTTGCAGTCCCATCGCCTCCGAACGTTCTATCCAACTGCCATACAATCACATTTTATAATTTAATCCTTTATCCTCTTTCAATTCCTTTTCTTACAGAGCACTCCAAATATACCTCTTCTCTTTTCACACACAATGTTATTGTAGCCTAATTATCAAAACACCAGTTCTGGTGGGGGAAGGGGGGAGGTTGATTCCCAATCGCACTTCCAAATCTAAGGATACCGGTTGCTGAAGTCTCGAAGCGTTTTTGTTAATTAAATGTATCCAAGCTTCTCGTGTGCCTTCACATCCTCGTCTGGGTTGCATTTCCTCCCTTTTCTCTTCTCCTTCGTTCCTCTGCTTGCTGCGCATTAACAGTACTAGGGCATGCCCGTACTATATCTATATCTAAAATTATATCCCCCCCCTCTATTTACATGAAATGGTTTGGTCCAAAGCGAACGGCTTGCGAGTGGTGACAATCCCCCCCCTCTATTTACATGCAATGGTTTGGTCCAAAGCGAACGGCTTCCGGAGTTTGGTAAAGAAATCGCCATCGCGTGCACAAACGCGCAGGAAAGCGAATGAATCGCAAATTCGTTTTTATTAGTTGTAAAACATAGTTTAACGCCAACATAGTTTGCAAACGTGAAATAAATGAATACGCTCTCAAATGTGCCATCCGAGGCAGAGTGTGCCCGCCACGTTCGGCACACGCGATCGTTCGCTGCTCTCTGATTGGTTGAATCGTTTTTTGGACATAGCTCGGTAAGTAATTGTCCGATTAATATGAAACCTTGAAAAGGCACATCCTCGGGTCCCCAGCAATATACCTGGCAAGTTAAAAGTATATCGGACCCGTGGTTGTCGAGAAACAGCGGTCACAGACAAACAAACGTACAGACAGACAGAGATTACTGGAATTATAGATAGATACTGTAGCGGTTACCGCTGGATGTACATAATCGCCTTGCACCGGCCAGAACACGGCCAGACGCGCCTCTCCCGGGCATGCCCGGACTCACTGTTCCCGGGCACGCCCGAACCTCCCGGGCATGCCCGCTATCGCCTTTCCAGCGCTCGCCCAGAGCGCCCGGGCACGCCCAGCCTCGACTTGCCAGGCCGCAGCCAAACACGCCCGGGCAGGTCCAGACTCGCCTTTCCAAGGCTCGCCCTTGATACCCGGGCATGCCCGGTATAGCTTTTGCCGGGCAAACTTCCCGACATAAATGTGTATATATATTGTTGCCCGAAAAACGGGCTTGTCAGAATACCTGAGCTGTTTTGTTTCAATAAAGCAACTCGGACGAATTCCGTCTTTGGTCGCGTCAATTCTTTCGACTCGCGTTGGAGCGCAGTTCCTTCAGTATTACCTTTTCCCCGTTTCTTGACTTTTTAGACAAAATAAAAGCCAACACTGGTTGCCCAGATGAGGAGTGCACATGAGTCAATTAAAGGGAAGACATTTATTTATTTATTTTAACTATTTTTGTGTAAGTCAAAAAAATATGGCAGATCACAGAACAGAACCATACCTTTTTATTTCCGGTCTAAAGTAATGGGTTTTAAAAAATTGTCATGATAAAAACCCCAATGTGTGCCGACAAATGCTTCAAAAGCTACCCTTACCTATTAGCCACATTAGCCAAGGTACGAGGAAGCAGAACAAGCTGCGAAGACCCAGTCCATCCCGTAGGAGCAAAATGCCCATAATCTGTCCATTGACGATGACGGAGAAGAGCAAGCATGCCCAGAGAGTGGCAAGGCCGCCCATGAAGTAGCGGTAGTTAGCAAAGCCCACGCAGGTGGACAGAAACGTGCAGTGATGGTCTCTCCTCAGCACGCATACGTCACACGCAAAGCAATGGGTGCTGCGTGGTGGAACTTGCGTCTCGCAGTGATCACAAAACCTACGGGACCAACAATAGGACACATGCATGGAATACAGAAATGCCATTGTTGGATGGAGGTTATGTTTTTACCTCTGTCTGTAAGCAGGATGTATCAAAAAGTTGTTCACAGATTCGGATGAAACTTGGTGGATATGTTGGGTAGGTGATAACAACAAACAGATTCAATTTTGGTTCAGGTAAGGATCCAGATTTGAGAGAACAGCATTCGGTAGAGGCTCCACCAGGCTGAACAGTTTGTTTTGTACAAGTACAACTGATAGGCCCGATCTGGATCGGCATCTGAACGAAAATCAAATCGGCTTCTTTTCACCTGAACAACTCATCCTCCGAGTTTGGTCTGAACTTGGCCATAAGTTTTTGATATATCACGGTATATGTCGTTTTTGGCCCCCATCTCTCAATGGAAAAGGATCACTTAAAAAAATTCTAGTATCTGGATCCAGATCCGGATCGTCACCAAAATATAATCATTTAGTCCTTGACACATACCCGACCTGTCCACCAAATTTCGGCCAAATCCGTCAACATTTTGAGATATCATGCTCACCAAGGTAGACAGGGGTGAAAACATGACCTGAGTCCACCTTGGGTGGCAGAGGTAATTACTTTATGTCAACACTCAAAAACAGACAGCATAAACAGCAGATCGTCACAAATTATTTACAAGTGACGGTTAGGCGGTGTATTGATTCAGTGCAATGTCAACGGGCATATAATTGGCTGCATAGTGGATTGCCCTCAAGAGTTGAGCTGGTGAACTCCACCATATGGCATATATATATATATATCAAATGGTACCTCGGCACTGTAATGGTGACCGTGAACACCAGCAATTGCTGCAAGGGGTCTGACCAATAGGGATGGCTGTCACATAACCACCCTATTTATGCATCCGTTACACAGTTTACGAGGATTTAGGCTGCCAGAAGATTTTTTTTATCGTTAAGAAAGCAATGGCGTCCAAACACACACATGAACACACAAGTGTTTGTGAACATGCACCTGTGAGCACACGGCATTCAAAATTAGGCTTCAGTTTGCAATCATGAAGTACTTGCAAATTGACGTTCTTCATCATAAAATGTAATATTTACAGACGATATGAAAGGTTTTGCATTTGTGATGTAAAAACTTGACATAATATGCATCAGATGGAAGCAAAGTATGTGTTATACAAGGCTCGACACTAAAAGTTGCCCAGAGCAGCCAAATTTTGGTGTCACGCAACCAAACTAATGTCTTGGTTGCTCAGGTCGGGCAACCTCATTGTCGTGCCGTGAACATTCCTCGACTCCGTGCTGTACAAAACGACTTCCTGGATCAACAATAAAAGTTGACTGTAAATGTGGTTGTTACCCATGAGTACTTGCGAAAGTACAAAGGTAATCTGAAAGGTGCCAGGATATCAGTTTTTTTTTTTTTTTTTAACAGCTAAAAAGGTAATTCAGTGTATAACGGTGTTGGAATACGCGCACACGAACACCCAAGTGTTCACGAACATGCACACGCAACGTTATTCTTTATTTTGCAAGTGGTATTTGGTGGCCTCAAAACGGACGTCAAGGCCAACGTGTGGCAGCCCAAAAGGCCTAAAACCACGGCCAGATTCTGAAGTACCTACAGGTACATCTAAAATATGGGGTCTGTAGGTGCTACGGTTCAGCCGTGAAAGAACACACACGACACGACACACACACACAACGACACGACACACACACACAACGACATGACACACACACACACAACGACACGACACGACACACACACACAACGACACGACACGACACACACACACAACGACACGACACGACACACACACACAACGACACACACACACACACACAACGACACACACACACACACACAACGACACACACACACACACACAACGACACACACACACACACACAACGACACACACACACACACACACAACGACACACACACACACACACAACGACACACACACACACAACGACACACACACACACAACGACACACACACACACAACGACACACACACACACAACGACACACACACACACAACGACACACACACACACAACGACACACACACACAACGACACACACACACAACGACACACACACACAACGACACACACACACAACGACACACACACACAACGACACACACACACAACGACACACACACACAACGACACACACACACACACACACACACACACACACACACACACACACACACACACACACACACACACACACACACACACACACACACACACACACACACAGTTTCAAATAATTTCACAGGAAAGAAAGATCAACTCAGAATATCTTGGGATCATTCATTTGTCACTTGCACGACTTTTTAATCACAAAAAACGTGAGTGAGGAAGAGAGAAAAGGGAAAGAGAAAGAAAAACATCGGGACTTTGGTCGTGGGTGAGGAAAAATACAAACAGAGGCGAACAGTTGGCCTTGTAAAAAGCAGTTCGGTGGCGTACTCTTGCGCAAGTTTCTTTGCTCATGCAAGTACATTTCGGGAAAATACCACGCGAGGAGGAGGGGTGAACAATTCATGAGACCATTGATATTCGAAGGTATCCAGGAGAAAAAAAAAGAAGAAGAGGGGGGGGGGCAGGAACAACGTGAAGTTTCATCTCATCTCGTGGGACCATTTTCAACATCCAAGAAAGAATGAATGAGATAAGGTTGGAAAGAGTGAAAACGGACTGGCTGTCCTCGCTGTCAGAAGACAGGTTGTCTAATGTGATGTTCATTTTCATGAATGAACTGACACACAATTAACACAATGCTGCTGATGCAGTGAATAGATGGTGGATAATGGGAGAAAGGGCTCGTGTCGAACAGACTTTCAAAAGTAACGTGAAAGATAAACTGCAGCAGCCCGACGAGCACGTTCATATTATTTTCACTCTCTCTGGGTTACGCTTGTTATTTTGGAAGAATGTCATGTCCCTTGATGTCGCTTTTCTCTCTCATACTTGAGTTCTTCTACCTTTTCAAGCCATGACCGTCATTCCTTACCTTGCTTTTACTTGCCAAGTTGAAACGAAATAAAAAATTGGTATACAAAGTTGAGGCTTGTGGAAGAGATTGAACACAAAACTAATCAGTACGCAATCATAAAAAAGAGGAACAGTAGTAGGAGAAAGATGGGAGGAGGGAGGCAGCAGGGGATGAGGAAGCAGGGGGTGAGGGAGCAGGGGGTGAGGGAGCAGGGGGTGAGGGAGCAGGGGGTGAGGGACCAGGGGGTGAGCGACCAGGGGGTGAGCGACCAGGGGGTGAGGGACCAGGGGGTGAGGGACCAGGGGGTGAGGGACCAGGGGGTGAGGGACCAGGGGGTGAGGGACCAGGGGGTGAGGGACCAGGGGGTGAGGGACCAGGGGGTGAGGGAACTGGCGTTGAGGGAGCTGGCGTTGAGGGAGCAGGGGGTGAACCAACAGCAAGGCCAAGGGACAACATAGATGGAGACGGTCAAACAAGAAATGGGGAGGAAAGATGGGTAGGGAAGGACGCAGGAGGTGGACCTCTCAGGAGGGATTTGGTTAACGAGGATAGAAAAGATCATTGTCAGTTAGGCCAACTTCCCCCAAGCGGTTCATCCACCCCATCTGTGCACTGCACTGGCCAAACTCAAAAGGACAGATGCATGTGGAATATGCCAATGACATCATGGGCTTTGTCGTCAAAGTTTGTCTTCTGCGCCAAAACATGTACAACGAGAACGCCACTCAGTAGAGCACATACTCCCGCCGTGTGTCAAGTCGGAGCCCGATCTTCCAATGGTAGAAAATCCTTCAAAACATTCCTGGATCTGGAATAATATCCTGAGCTACACCAAAAACTAATCAATTCTTCCTTATCCCAAGGGCAATCATCCCACCAACTTTCATCCAAATCCGTTCAGAACTTTTTCCAGATATCTTGTTCACGAACACACAAACACAAACACAAACACACACACACACACAAACACACGAATGCATAAGAGTACTGTCCGAGATAATCATCATAATCTTCACAACTCATTCACGAAGCTCTCTTCAGGTAAGACTTGCATGGTCGAGGGCGATTCATTTTGGTGTGTGTCATGCTTCACATTAATAGACATCTACATTTCACATATTTTAGCTCATACCATGGTTAATTACAATAATCCGTCTTCATCAATGAATATTTGACAAGATAATTCGTTTTTGACCTTCCTTGCTACAACTTAATATTTCTACTCATTACCTCCACCACCAAAGATGGATGGAGGTTATGTTCTCACCCCTGTCTGCCTGTGAACAAGATATCTCAAAATGTTGTGGACTGATTTGGATGAAACTTGGTGGACCGGTTGTGTGTGTGACAAGGATGAATCAATTCGATTTTGGTGAAGATCTGAATATGGATTCGGATGCGAGAATTATTTCATTTTCGAAGTGATTCTTCAACATTGAGAGATTGGGCGAAAAGCGATTACACAACATGATATTAAACAAGTACAAAAAGTTTTAATTAAAACAAAAGCCGCGTCGATGTTACACAATGCCTAGATGCAGCTGTGCCTATAACGTCGATGTTATAGGCACAGGACATTCCTATTGATTCGATTACTTGATGTTATTTTTGTGCAAAGTGAAAATATATCTCGGCAATTTCCCGTGTGTGGCGACGAATTTTTAATATATCTCGGCATTTTCCCATCTGTTATTTCAGGCGGTGTATGACTGACCATGCCGCGATTTAAAAAAAAAAAAATCTCGGCAATTTCCCGTGTGTGGCGACACGTGAACGAAGCTATGCTCCTCTCTCCACATTATTGCGACGACGTATAAATTAAATATTTCATCGTGACGATTGTCATCAAATGGACGAAATTTTAATATATCTCGGCATTTTCCCGTCTGTTATTTCGGGTGGTGTATGACTGACCATGCCGCGATTTAAAAAATATATATCTCAATGGACTTGAAGTTACAGGCCTTTGAGAATTCATTTCGTTCTATAAAGGGCAACTTTCATCGGATTTTCTTCCCACCGAGTCTAAAACTATGTTAGCGACTGTGAAAAATGAAATGATATATCGAATTTGATTTGAAATAAAACTGTGTGAGAGAGGAAGACACCACGGGCCTACAAAACAGGCCTCAAAGCTATGCGAGTTAATAAAATGGTGGATATTTGTTTATATGAAGCCTCTCCCAAAATGGGTGGAGCTATGGTTCCCAGAATGGGTGGAGCTTTGAGGTTTTGTCTTCTCTGCAAGAAGAAGAAGAAGAACAAGAGGAACAACAACAACAGCAGAGGGCACTCTATTAGCAGCGTCTGCGACGCGGCTAAAAAGTTATGGACGAGTTATGACTAAACTTTGTGGACGAGTTGGTTCGGTGACAAGAACAAGCCGATTATTTGTGTGTAAAATGATTTGACTCTTTCTCATACGTGACCAACACCCTGGACCTGTAGCTATTATTTGACGTCTTCTAACATAATTATTGGGGGGAAATGGCAAAAGGTGTATTGTTGTTGAATTAAGCTATAATAAAGTATTTTCTGAAAAGGGGAGAGTTTGCAAAATCACATGGAACCCCCCTCTGCCTCTGCCTCTGCCTCTGCCTCTGCCTCTGCCTCTGCCTCTGCCTCTGCCTCTGCCTCTGCCTCTGCCTCTGCCTCTGCCTCTGCCTCTGCCTATCCTGGGAATAATCATCATCCTGGGATGAATGAATGATCATCCTGGGAATCAATCAGAAATGACATCAACGCATCCTGGGAATTATTTAAAAGAAAAATGCTCTCTCATGCATAGATTAATCCCAGATCGTCTTCACTTGTCTTACCTTTCCTCCCATCCATGGTACACGGGATCTTGTGGTGAGGCAGTTGCCATGAAACAACTTGCCTTTGCCTCTTGGAAGGCTAATCCAACTGAAAGCAATCTCAGTTCATTTCACAAAGACCGGAACAAGTGTGTGTCCACCCTCAGGAGAGCCAGGAAACAATATCTCTGTACTCTCAAGAATGAACTCTCTTATCTGTCGCCCTCTTCCAAATCCTAGTGGTGCCTTGTCAAATCTGTTTCTGGTGTTTGTTCCCCCTCCATCCCCTCCCTCATCTCAAACGGCTACACAGCTGACTCTGCACTTGAAAAAGCTGAATGCCTCAACTCTGTGTTTGCCTCAAAATATTGTGTCCCAAACCCATCTCTCTCTATACCCACCGTACCCAGCTGCTCCTGGACTCTGTGTCCTTCTCTCCTGACAAGGTGGAGAGGTTTCTCAAACCTCGATTCTGATTCCACAATTGGACCAGACGACATCAGCCCACGGATCCTCAGATCCTTCTCTGCCGCTCTTTAACACCCTCTCTCTGTTTTCTTCACCCTCTCTTTTGCCCAAGGTCATCTACCATCTGCTTGGAAATCAGCCAACATTACTGCTTTACATAAAAAAGGTGCAAAAACAGATCCTTGCAACGACAGACCAATCAGCCTCCTCCCAATCATCAGCAAGGTGATGGAATCCATCATCGCTTCTGATATCAAATCCTTCCTCTTCTTCAATGGCTTGATCTCTGATTATCAATTTGGATTCAGACCAGGTCATTCTACTCTGGACATGCTGCTTCTGCTGAAATCAGAGCTGTCTCACTTGACATATCACGTGCCTTCGATACGGTCTGGCACCCAGCTCTGCTCACCAAACTCTCCTCCTATGGCATCCATGAAAATCTCCACACTTGGCTTGCAGACTTCCTCTCGAGTCGGTCAACGTGTGGCCCTGAATACAATTCTCTCATCTCCCCTTCCTATTCAGGTTGGAGCTCCTCAAGGCAGTGTTCTGGGCCCTGTGGTTTTTTTTGGTCTTCATCAATGATCTTTCCGACTCTCTGGAAAATCCTCTATCTCTTTGCTGATGACTCCACTCTCTGCCGTTCCATATCTCAACCCTCAGATCATCAGGCAGCAGCCTCTTCACTCTCTGCAGACCTGGACAAAATCACAGACTGGTCAAACAAGCGGAACATGTCTTTCAATCCTGAAAAATCTCACACTCTCACTATGTCTCTCCGAAAAGACCGTCTGGAAAACCCTCCCATCTACTTTCTGAATAATCTGCTTGAAGTTTTGTCACTCAAGCTTTTGGGTCTCACTATCTGCCATGATCTTTCTTGGGAAAACCACATTTCCAAGCTGGCCTCCAAAGCCAGTCACCAACTGGGCATCCTCCGTCGTGCGAAGTCCTTCCTCGGCACACCTGAGCTCCTCACCACATACAAGGCTTTCATCCGCAGCTCAATGGAATACTGTTCCCCCCTCTGGGCCGGTGCTCCTGCCTCACACCTAGCTCGGCTTCACGCTGTTGAAACCAAAGCTTTCAGAATCATTGGAATCTCCCGCGATGACACTATCTCCGAGGGCCTTTCACTTACTCACCGCAGGCAGGTTGGTGGTCTTTCCGTCTTCTACCGACTCCTCTCTGGCCTTGCTCCCCCAGCTCTGTCTATCGTTCCAGATGATTGGGAAACACAATCACTCACTACCTACTACTACTACTACTACTACTACTACTACTACTACATACACTTGTGGGTTAT